>NW_010512429.1:22951-49503 GCF_000687285.1 Phaethon lepturus | reverse complement strand
CCCCACCCCCACCCCCCCCCCCCATTTAATCTCCTATCTGAATTAATGGGAACAAAACAATTTCTGCGGTGATACTGTAAACTTTAGTCTAAAAGAGTATTAGCTGAGTGTGGCTTTCTTGTCTGGTCGTACTGAATAAGGAGCTTTTAAATGACTGTGGTGTTTCTTAATCTTTAGTACTGGCTTGCTTCCTGATTATATGTGCCTGACCCATTGTGTACTAAAAAGAAGCTCATAAACTGTTCACCTTGTACTGTTTTGTGTGTGTTGTACTCAGAAGGTTCTTTTTGATACACAGAGTATTGTACCAGATTGCAGCTCTCACAAAGATAGCAGTAAATCAAAATGTTTGGTGAAACTGCCTTTGTAAGGTTTTGAAAAATTAGCATGCTTTGTAAACATTTAGATTGCTCCATGCCCTTTCCTTGAAGCTTGGGTTTAGGATGATCACAGAATCATTAAGGTTGGAAAAGACCTTCAAGATCATAAAGTCCAACCATCAGCCAAACACCAGCATACCCCCTAAACCATGTTCTGAAGTGCCATGTCTACACGTTTTTTGAACACTTCCAGTGATGGTGACTCCACCACCTCCCTGGGCAGCCTGTTCCAATGCTTGACCACTCTCTCCAATTTTTCCTAATGTCTAGTCTAAACCTTCCCTGGTGCAACTTGATGCCATTTCCTCTCAGCTTTGATGCAAAATAGATTGTACTCTTCAGATCTCTGAGACTTTCTAGATCTCAGTATCAAATATCTATTTCTGAATAATTCCTGATAATATTAATACTTGTTTTATAGGTTGGGAAAAAGGTTTGTATGTCCTATTTGCATGTTGCCATTTAATGCCATTTCAGGAGTGATCATTTCCATTTCAGGGTTAGAAATGCTCTCAATTGTTCAGTTTCCTGAAAAGCGGTTCAGTTTCCTATTAACAGTTGAACAATTATATAGTGAATGTTGACAAGATCTTGTCTCTGTTTCCTAGAAGCATCGTATCCTCAAGATAATTTGAGCCAACATCTGGTCTTTTTGATAGTAGTGCATCTTAATAGTAATTCAAATTTTTCACTTGCCTCAAGACAGGAATTTTTCCTAAAGAAACAATGGCTTACGGACCAGGAATGAAAGCTTCTTTAATATTTGTAATTTAAAAAAAACTTCGGTGTGAATACAGAAAAATACAAATCTTTTTTTAACTTTCTTTAATATACTCAGCATTCATCAAATTTTTCTTCTCACTGTCACCTCTTTTTACTGTTCCTGGTCATACCAGATACCTTGTGGGGCTGAGAACAAAGCTAGGAAGGGAATAATACCAGAATTTTAGATATGAGTCTTTGTTTCTTCTTACACATGCAGAATTAGAAATTAGTTTTTTCAATGCAATTTGCTTTGAAAAACACAGTATCTCTTTTTATTGTATGATTTATGTTTGTCATTCTCTTCATTTTCTGAGTTTAGACATGCTTCATCACACAGAACTTGAAATCAATCATAGTGTTTCCCCTTTGCTTCAGTATTTGTTTCTCTTAATAGACTTAACAGCAATTATATAAATATTGAACAATTTCTTAGCCCGTAGGTGTTTAGCTGTTTCTTAATGTATTCATCTTCAGTACCCATGGTTGAGAGCCAAGGGCTGAGGAAGGCTGTGTGTGCTCTAAAATGTCATCAGGAAAAGGGATCAGGTTATCCCTGAATAGAACACTTTCTTCATCTGTGCTAGTGTTAAAGAAGATTCAGCTGTCCTTCATTTTTGTTGTTGTATCGAAGCACTGATACACTCCAACTCTGTTTTTCTTGATATATAAATATATAATTTAGTAAAGAAAATCAATTTACAAATCCATGTATTGCTTTACTTAACAGTTGGGGTTTTTTTGCTATCGGAAAAGTTCTTATGTCTCCTGAGACACCTATCTGAAAAGCGTAACTTCTTGCTTATCAAGCAAAGCAAAACCAAAGCAGTTCTGGCGTTTTGTAACTTCTTGCTTATCAAGCAAAGCAAAACCAAAGCAGTTCTGGAGTTTTGTAACTTCTTGCTAATCAAGCAAAGCAAAACCAAAGCAGTTTTATTTTTTGTTTCCTGACTAAGAACATTCTGCCCTGTATGTTGTTGCAGCAACATACCAGTTCAGTGAATATAGTGATTTTTTTTTTTTTACATTTCTTGAGGTTCTTCCTAACTTTCATTCTAGAGACAGCAGATTTAGTGTGTGATAGCTTAGGGCTGTTTTTAATTGAAAAGAAAACATGAAGTCTCTGGAGAAAAAAAAAAAAAAAGATTTGCAATTTGTTAGGGGACAGTTTTAAGCTGTCCATACCATTTGGAAACATACACACCAAACTTTTACTAGTAAAACTAGTTTATTTCCGTGTGTGATAATTACACACATCTAAGCTATTTTAGATATGGCATCAAAACCAGTTTTAGTATAACTTCTAAAAGCATTTGCTGAAGTCTTAAGGCATGTTACTTAAACACGATGATTGTAATTTTTGCAGGTTTCTGTAGCTGCATCAAGTGCTGGAAGAGGATCTCCAGCTGTAACTCTAGTGCAGTTGCCTTCTGGTCAAACTGTTCATGTCCAGGGTGTCATTCAAGCCACACAGCCCTCAGTCATTCAGTCACCACACATGCAAGCTGTTCAGGTTAGCTCTTTTATTGTTACATTTTCATGAATATTTGGTGCCTCATAACTCTTCCCCCCAAACCCCATCTTCAGTTTCTCTTCATTCCTACCAGTGCTGCAAGGTTTACTCATATGGTGTGGGAAATGGCAGGGAGAAGGTGGCAAACTGCCAACCTGTAGCAGCTCTACAAGCATTGTGTAGCGATTCCTTAATGCTTCCTGTTTATGTTTTAAGAAATTGTGTCTTGGAACCCTGAACTTACACAACAGCAAATTTGTGTAATAACAAGGCCTTACTTTAGCATATCTTGCAGTTTTTCTGTTTTGTGATATTCGATGAACATCATGTTTCTAATAAGACTGCAAGTATCTCATGTTGTATTTTTGGAGAGCATCTGGATGTAATGGAAGTAGAAGTATTGCAGTCAAAATAATTCCTTGTTGTTTTTAGCAAGCCCTGTTAGAGCATCTGGGATTGCATTTTGTGAGTGTGGATATGCAAAGACCAAAAATAAGGGCAGCCTCAAAATAGACATTTATTTGGCAAATCTTCACATGTTTAAATAGAAAACAGGGACCAATGCAAAATGCTTAAGAGTTTTCAAAGCTTTTAAATACTGAAAAAGGCTAGAGAGAATGAACCTGCAGTGTTTTGAAAATGACTTCGCCTCCCATTGGTGTTTTTCTTGTAGCTAAGAATGCCTTTGCTCTAGTTTTCTTAAAGTCTGATTGTGAAATGTCAACAGAATTGCTTTTTGCAAATAGAATTGATATGTCTGGTAAGAGAGGCTATACGCCTGTTATGTGTGAACTGTTTTACCTGCAGTCATTGCAACACATTAAGGAAAAGACATGCGTTGTCACTGTTCTTGAGAAGCCGCCTTTAATCACAGAATCATTAAGGTTGGAAAAGACCTTCAAGATCATCAAGTCCAACCGTTAACCCAACACCACCATGCCCCCTAAATCATGTCCTGAAGAGCCACGTCTGCATGTTTTTTGAACACTTCCAGTGATGGTGACTCCACCCCCTCCCTGGGCAGCCTGTTCCCATGCTTGACCACTCTCTCAGTGAAGAAATTTTTCCTAATATCCAATCTAAACCTCCCCTGGCTGTTTGAGACTTCTTAGTAGCTTTCAAGTATAATAAATAAAAAGGCATATGTACATATGATTTATCTTAGTCATTAGAGAAAAAGAATAAAACCCTGGCCAGATACTGAATATTTTATTTGTAAGCAGTAGATGTAGATGATGGGACCTGGTGATGTTTTGAAATTCTAGATCACTATTGACAGGCACAATAGATGGCAAGAGACTTGGGTTTGGTCAAACTTGAAGTCAAATCAGAGTATTCAAAATAAATACTTCTTTTTCATGGAACTCTTCCTACCTGTTATTTACTAGAGTTGACTTTATCAGATAAGCATGTTACAGTCATTCCCAGTTTCCATCACTGCTTTTCTGCAAGTCAGTATAGTTAGAACATACATGCAAAAATAGAGGACTTCCTCCAAAGCTCAGAAGGAGGAATTTCTCAGGAATGTCTTGCCAGCTGCTGCTGTGTCTTCTTAGGGGAGTGAAAGTTGACTATTTGTTCTGTTGAGTGTATTCTGGCTGTCGTCCCTTTCCCAAAGGAGCAGAGACAGGAAGGCTGTGTCCTGATTAATACTGACTGGTTAGTTCCAGGGTTTTGCTTTGGTTTCATTTGAGTGTGCTAATGGCAAATAAGGTGGCTCCACAAGAAGGGCTCGGAGATGCTGTAAAAGACTCTGTTACAGAGGTTGTTCAGCCCTTCTGTGATGCTCTTAAGTACTTTATCCTGCCACCTGCCATTTCCTCTAGATCATTTGTCGTTAACTTGATATCCTATCTCTGCCAGACAGTGGGGAACTTGGGAAATGATGTCAGTTTAATTAAAAGAAAAAGAAAAAAATTATGCTGAAGGTTGATGTTAAAGCTTGCATGACCTCTCCCTCAAACACCTGCAGCTTTAAACTGGAAAGTGTTCAAAATTTTTTCCTGTAATGCTGTTGTTTTTAGGATGGAAAAAAATGTTCCTTACTGTTTTGTTAATGTTGTTTTACTTATAGGAGGGTTTGAAGTTCAGATATTTGCTATTGTTATTTGTTTGTCAGATATTTGTTACTGTTATTTGACTTTTTTACTTGCTCCCCCCTATAATGTGTCAAGTATTGGCAGACTAACATGAGCTTGAAGTTAAATTGTTAAAATGCGGAGCAGTGTGGTAAAGTTGAAGTCTGAATGATGCTCAGGAAAAAATGGCAAAGGTTTCCATTGGTTAGCGTTGTGAACATGGTTGCTTGCTATCAGAACAAACCGAAACATTAAATTTATCTCTTTGATGAAAATTAGAACTTTTGAAATTTCTTGCAGAAAATGTCCTCTTCCGCATTAAAATGCTTAAATCGTCTTGCGATTTCCTTACCTTCTTCCCAAAATATGACTGTTCCTGACTTCTTCGGCCATCTTCATAAACTAGGGTTGGCTATTGGTAACCCCTAGTGGAATAGGAGGGTTTAAAGGCACTAAGGTCTTGTTTTCCTGCTGTATCCTGGGACAAACAGATTTTTTAAATTATTCCCTTCCCCCCCCCCACCCCGCAATGAGAGTCCTCTTTTAAGATAGGATGCCCAGGCTCTTGGCTGTGTAATACTGTCTTAGTTCTGAAGGTTTATGACAGAAGCTTGAATGTCAATCCACAGTTTGCTGTAGGACACTGGAGAGAAATGCCTTTCAGAAGATCTCTTTGCTGGTCAACATTGGTCCATCCTGCAAAAAGATGAATACAAACTTCTTGAAGCTCTTGTGTCTCTGCCAGTCAGCTCTGAAGTCTTGTTCGGAGCTATACATCTGCAGACACGCAGAAGTACCTCTCATTATTTCTAGGTAGGTTTTTTTTTGTTAGGCAGGCATGGAGTTTTAATGACATTTCCTATGTATTACCTAGCAAAATGAGTCTACATTAAATATTTTTACACAGAACTGGAATGTAATAAAATTAACAAATGAAGAGACAATTTCATTCTGCAATAACCTGTATTTCTTTCAAAGTGTAGTTTCATAGGTTTGAGTTGGGGTGTCCCAAGCCTATAAATTTCCAGAGCCTTCCAAACAATCCTTTTCTGTTGAGGTCAAGCAGGTTTTGTTTCTAGCACTGAGCACTCAGGCCTGGCAGCTGCCTCAGTTCTAGAGCTCTTCCTTGTTTTCCCTGAGCTGCAGGAAGCCTCCACTGCACCCAGGTTGAACACTTGAGCCTTCTAGTCACTTAACTCATGTTTGTTGAGTGTTCACTTAACACTGCTTAGTCTGAAACTGCAGTCTGGTCTTAGTGTGGAAAACGGCCTTTTCACATAAACTTTTCTGCACTGTTTCAGTTTGGAAATCTTTCACGCTAATAGTTCAGAGTAGCTAAATGAATGAAGAAAATAGCATGTTTTCCTTGTTCAATAATCACTTTCATTTCTGTGTAATAGGACAATTGCTGGTAAAGAGTGTGATTCAGCTCCGGGCCTTAATGTTGTCTCGGGTATTTTAAGAGAAAAAGAACCTGTGAAAATACTACTAATGAATGTCTGAGAAAATGAGACATTATGAACTTGTCCAGGGTTTCTAAAACTTGCACAATCAATACTCGCTAAGCAATGTATTTGTATTTATTAATACGTTTGTTAAGTGTAATAAATGTGTATATTTAAATAAACTTATTTTCTAAATAGCTTTGGTGTGGTTGTAAAGAGGCTTTTGTATTGTATTGCATTAAGGTGCATTACTGCAGTATTCTGTATTTTAAATGTTTAATTTGACTTTAAAAGCTAATTAAGTTGTATAATATTTTTATCTTCTGTCTTCAGTACTTTTTCTAGTGGTCATTCACAAAAAAGTAACCCAGATTATTTTGTTGAGGTTTTTTTTTCTTTTTCAAATGGAAGATGTCATCTAAGTGGCTATGTGTTGCTAACTTCATAATTTATGATTTGCTTTGGAAAAGAAGTTCAAGATCACATGATTAATGATAAATAAGTGCACAAACTTCCTATATGCAAACATGGAAGGAATTTTAAAAAATAATCTTTTACTCTGTTGCTATCTTCTTTTTTTATGAAGTTACGAATTTCAGAAACTTTACTATTGCAGGTAGCATCGATTGCAGATGAATCTGCAGAATCAGAAGGGATAATTGATTCTCAAAAACGTAGGGAAATACTTTCAAGAAGGCCTTCATACCGGTAAGGGCTTTTTATTTTGGTTTTGCTGGTTTTTAAAGGCAGCTTATATATTACAGCAAAACTGTCTGATAAAAGCCAGTGACTTAGTTTCCTCATGGAAATGAAATTTCACATATATAAAATTACTTATATTCTTTTTTAGAAAAATTTTGAATGAACTCTCATCAGATGCTCCTGCAGTACCCAAGATTGAAGAAGAAGAAAAGTCAGAAGATGAAGGAGCACCTTCTGGAATTTCTGCAATGGCCATGCCAACCAGCCTGTATCATACTAACACAGGGCAATACAGTATGTTTGCAAAGATACTATGTGATGTTGCAGCACATATATAGGAACAACTTTGTTTCTAAGGGTTCCGTAATGAAGTAGAATTGTTGGATTTTGGTGAAGAAGAATGAGGGCTTCTGTATTTATAAATATTTTCAACTTTTATAATTAATTTTTCCTAATGGGCATTATAGACTTTTAGTCTGTTTCTTGTCATGTTTCTTGGTTGCTAGTTTTAGTGCTTCTAAAACTCCTGTGCATTAAAAATGTGGAGGTGAGGCTCAAGTGAAATGAAAACTATTGACAGTTTTATGTGAATGTTCAGTGTATTAGTCCTATTCATTACATGAAGTGACAGTGAGTTAGACTTTTTTAAAGTGCAAGGTTGGAATATGAAATTATTTCTTAACCTTGAATTTTCTTTCTTAAAAGAACTATGTCTCTTCCTCTCTGATCGTCAAGTATGAACACTTTAACTTCAGAATTAACCTAAATTGTGGTCTCCAACATTTGATATTTCATCCAAATGCAAGTTAAAAGTTAGATTCACAGTTCTGTTCTATAGATTTGTCGGGTTTTTTTATTCCTGCATTTATGTTAAGTGTTGCATAACTCGCTCCCCATAGCTTCCTTGGGCTTAATCTATCATCTAAGGGATAACTCCTTTTTCCAGTTATGTATTGGATAAAGCTTTACTTCTACAGTTACCTTTTTTCCCATGTCTTTTCATGTGTAGACACACTGAAATGCAGGTATTTTTTCCTTTGATATAATGACAGGAAAATTGAAAAAGAAATGCTGTGGGTTTTTTCCTGAAACAAGGTAACAGAGGAAGTCTATTAAGACATAGCAGTAGTGTATGAAAGAGGATAGAATGGTTCTCCAGTTGCATTCTAGTCCCCCTTAGAATTCTTCAGTTATTTTTAATCTATGCAACTAAAGTAATTATCAACTCTGAGAAAGCAGAATTTGCCTATAATAGTATCTACCCCTTCAGCATAGACAGTAATTTTGCTTGAGCTCCTAAGCTGCTTTTCTTACCCTTCTGTAAGGGTATGTACAGACATAAATAAATGTCTGCTTCATGATGTTCAACATCTGAAGCGCTCTTTTCTGTGGACTTGTGGTCATGCTAAATTATAGTTATCCAGTACAGAATCTAGCGGTATTCTTCACCAAATAAAATTATTTTCTTCAAATTTTGAATTATAGTTTTGGTTTGGCTTAGGTTTAGTTAAAATAATTTGCAGTTTCAAGGCTTAAAAAGAAATGCTATAGTGTCTGTACAGTGTTCTAGTGAGCCTTCAAACCTTTAGGATTTCTAAGGAAATAGGAGTTTAGGTTTCTTAATCGTAGATTCCTCTAGGAAACCAGAGTTGTACTTTTACTACCAATGTCTGGCAGGAGGTGATTCTTAATCAAGGATGTTTTAATTTGAACATAGCTATAAATCATAGTGACAAGGAAGTGTATAAAAGAATAATGAAATTCACAGGTTTTGCTATCTTGTTCAATCAGACGTTTACTTCTGAGAAATCAAGCAACAGAGTGCATCACCAACAATGTGCTTGAATTAACAGAGTCCACAAAAATTTAATTAACTCTCATTTATCTCCATTTAAACTTGGCTTTTGCATGAGCCAAGCATAGAAGATTTCTGTTTTATGCTGCTTTTTCTTTTAAGAAGTTATAGTCATAGCCTAAAACGTGCTGTATGTTTAAGGTAATCTAACTTTTTCAAAAGGTTCTCGGCCATAATGAGGCATTGCTTCAGGATGCAATGTCAGCCTTCATGGACTCTCCTGATTCTGGCTCAGAAACTTTGTTTTGAGAGCTTTGTCTTCCTGGAAATGGTTTTTGTTACCTAATTTATTAGTTCTTTTTTTTTTTTTTTTTTTTTAATTTAGGTTCAACTTTGTCAGTTAAAATATCACATATCTTTTGCATCAGTGAAATCTGTGTGTTCTCTCCAATTCTGGTTAGGAAAAATTGGTACCAAGTGGTAGCAAGGCTGGTCATCTCCTTGTAGTGGAGGGGGTTTTAATTTGGAATTTACCGAAGAGAGCTTGACTTTTGACTTCTATTCCTTACGTGTATAAGGCAGACATCTGCAGCATTTCTGAGCAGCTGTCCTGTTAGCTGCCTGTGATCCTCAGGAACTTCTATTAGGTAAAACCAGGAACACTGTGTGGGAATGCAGCATCTCCTGTGTTGATTTCAGCCTGGATATGATGCAGAAGGTCACTATATGAATCTTTTATTTTTACATCTCCTGTCAATAACTCTTTACTTCTGCTTACCATTATTATACGTGAGTACTCCTCTCTTCTTGGCCAGCATTGCTTGCACGGGTTCTCTTGTGCACGCATCCAGCAGTTTATTCATTAAGCTTGTACAGCGTCCATGGCAATGAAGAACTTGTTTTGCAGTGTCACTACAGCCATCTGTACTGTGCCCTGGTTTAAAACAGATATCATATGTTGCTACATTTGCCGATTCCTTATTTTCTCTACTGTTCTCTCTACTCCTGCATAGGAAAGGCAGTTTAGTTGAAAAGATAATTTTGACTGTATGTTGATGTCTGGATGTCTGGGATGACTATTTTTGGAAGAACTGATAAGTAAATCTTTCTGAAAAACAAATGTATTTGTTCTGTTAGCAGCAGTGATGACTGTTATTTGCTTACTTTTTACCAGGCAAAACGGTATGTTGCCATGGTTTCCAGATATCTTTTCTCTCAGAGCTTCTTGGCTTTGGCTTATGGAATCAGACAGAGTGACAGGCATAACCAGCTAGATAAAACGTCTTTCCCAGTTACCTCCATCAACATAAGTGTTATCCTTCTGTAAGGGGAATGGATAGTTTTGCATAAGGCGGTATCTTCTGTATGAGCCTTGTAGCCTGATCTGACTACAGACCTACTCTGTTGGCTGTAGTTCTGTCATGTTGGTTATTGAATACTGAAAAAAAATTGGTTTGCCTCACCTGTGGTGGTGGCCTAACCATGCAAGAGTTGCTTGTTCAGTGGGAGCGTGTGAATCAACTGCCTCCCCACCCCATTGCCTACTTGTGGATATTATGATGTTCTGTCTGAAACAGTGAAGAGAAATGAAGATTGCTAGTTCTTTTGCCATCTGTTTGGGTTGCTTGCTGTCTTAGGACAGGTTTTTAGCAATTGGAGAATTAAGAAATTTTTGGGGAAAGACCAGCTTTAGCTGCTTTTCCCAGTTTGGAAGGGAGGGAAAGATCTGATTTTTCTAGATTAGACCTGTTGACTATACTCAGAGAATGGTATTAGTGTTATCTTCAGTCCTAGCTAGAAGAGAAGATGCCACTTGCATCCATCCACATGCATGATGTGTAACTCCAGGGACTGTCCCAGAAAAGTTCTATACTCATCATAGAAGGTCCAGTTTCCAGAAGAGCTTCTGTAAGGGAGACAGTTACTAGAGTTAATCCACTCTTGTTTAGAAAGTACTGGATTGTGATTCGAATGAATAATTGCAGGACAGCTGTGGCATAATTGTTTACCCAGGCTCACTGTGAAGCCAAGAACTTTGTATGATTCTGTGCTGATGTTTTACTGCTCAGGAACCCAAACTGACTGCTTTTTATGTGGTATGGTACCGTGATGGTGTAGACGTACCATTTTTGGTGCTAACTCTGTGAGAGACAGAATTCGGCTGTGTATAACTTCTCTGGGAGGTAGAAGTGACAAATGCTGCTGGGAAGCTGACATGCTGCTGGGAACCTGCTCTTGTCCTGGATCTCATGAAGAATAGAGGAGACAAGGATTTATTTTTCTTGCTTCTCTTTTTTCCGCCCTGCCCCAAAATGGGGCACTTCCTACTTTGGAGGCCAGACCGAAACAGCATCATGTTGGTTTTTTTTTTTCTTTTTTTTCCCTCCTTTCTTTTCTCTCCTTAACCCCTTATGCAGCCTGTGTGCAGCATCCAGCTAGTTCCTACATTATACGTTCCCTGTTCCAAGGGTAGGACCCAGACGTCCATGCTGAACCCTGTTTAGTATATTAGGTAGGGCTCTGTGCTTCATTCAGCATAAGAGGAATTCCCCATTTGCTGGAAAAAGAGGCTAATTTAGCTGCTGTGATTTGGCAGTTTTGGTAGATAACTCTACTGCACTCTCAAAAAATTAGCTGAGCTTCTAGTAGTTACTATGGTCTAATTTACTAATAAGGGTTTACTAAGCAACTGTTAGTATCTCAGTGCTCTTCGAAGTGTTATTATCTGCTGTTGCACTTTCAAGATAACCTACTGTTGTCAAGAAAGAACATTGGAAATCAGCATCTCCAAAACTCATATGGAAGTCTAACAAATCATGTATATATCATATATATATCAATAACCAGAACTGAACCTTCAAGAGTGTCATCAAATACAGTGAATTTGACAGTGAAATCAGAGAAGTTGGCAATCCTGAATCTGTGTGTATGTGTGTGTATATATATATATATATATATGACTCTTGTACCATCTCAGACCACTTGAAATACAATGACAATAATTGTAGTTTAAATATCTTTTGGGAGAGAAAGAAGTTTGTTACTTCTTGGCAATTGGGTTCTCATCTAAAAGTTCCAGGAGTATTTTAATTAAATAGGAGATATGGATTTGATGGGTGGACCATTCAGTGGATAACGAATTGGCTGGATGGTCACACTTAAAGAGTTGCAGACAAGAGCTCGATGTCTAGATGGAGACCAGTGATGAGTGGTGTCTGTATTGGGACCAATATTATTTAACATCTTTGTCGGCGACATGGACAGTGGGATTGAGTGCACTCAGAAAGTTTGCAGATGACACCAAGCTGAGTGGTGTGCTTGATACTCTAGAGAGAAAGAATGCCATCTGGAGGGATCTTGACAGGCTAGAGAGGTGGGTCCATGCAAACCTCATGAAGTTCAACAAGGCCAAGTGCAAGGTCCTGCACCTGGGTTGGGGCAATCCCAAACATGGATGCAAGCTGGGTGATGAGTGGATTGAGAGCAGCCCTGCCAAGAAGGACTTGGGAGTACTAGTGGATGAAAAGCTGGATGTGAGTTGACAATGTGCGCTCGTAGCTCAGAAAGCCAGTCGCATCCTGGGCTGCATCAAAAGAAGTGTGGCCAGCAGGTCAAGGGAGGTGATTCTGCCTCTCTATACTCTGCTCTGCTGAGACCCCATGTGGAGCATTGTGTTCAGCTCTGGAGCCCTCAACATCAGACGGATGTGGACCTGCTTGAGCAGATCCAGAGGAGGGCCATGAAGAGGGGGGCTGGAGCATGTCTCCTATGAGGACAGGCTGAGAGAATTGGGGTTGTTCAGCCTCAAGAAGAGAAGGCTCCGGGGAGACCTTATTGCAGCCTTCCAGTACTTAAAGGGGGCCTACAAGAAGGGACTTTTTATCATGGAGTGTAGTGATAGGATGAGAGATAACAGTTTTAAACTGTAAGAGGGTAGATTTAGATTAGATATTAGGAAGAAATTCTTTACTGTGAGGTTGGTAAGACACTGGACCAGGTTGCCCAGAGAAGTTGTGGATGCCCCATCCCTGGCAGTGTTCGAGTCCAGGTTGGATGGGGCTTTGAGCAACTTGATCTAGTGGCAGGTGTCACTGCCAATGGGAGTGGGGGTTGAAACTAGATTATCTTTAAGGTCCCTTCCAACCCAAACCATTCTATGATATTTCTGCTCCTAACAAAGACACTGTTAACTTCAAAAGGAATATACAATTAATAACTTCTGTAGGGAATTTGATTTTTGTCTAAATATTTAATTATGGTGAGCAACACAATATGGATTTTTTTAATGAGGAAAGTATATTGCTTTTGTATTTTTCATATTGCTGATTACATGATGGGGGGGGGAAACCTTTGTTCTGTTTCTGTCTTTACCTAAGTATTGGACTCTACAGCTTTGTACAACTTGGAAAAACATTGTTGGGCTAGGCATTCTCTCACACTAAGGGAGGGATTGTGAGTGTAAGAAGACTTGTTCTTCCTTTGTCTAGATGTCTTGGGTTTTGTTTGCGTGAGTTGATAAACATGGCTTTTTCTTTTTTCTTTTTTAAGAAATAGATTTTTTACATTAGTTTTTAAAACGACGATTCTGTATGGCTAGGAGCTGCTATTTTTTCTTTTTTTTCTTGTATTAAAACTATTTTATGAGAGTTAGTATTTCTAGAAGCATAAAGATAAAATGTGTGGAACACTGCTTTTTATCTATTACATACATGGCATGTACTGCACAACAATTGATATTTAGGCAAGGAGAGGACCAGAAGTCCTGTTGGACAATGTTTATTTTAAAAAGAGAGATGTGCTTTTTATATCTCTTTCTATTGCCTAACTTTTCTTTTTCTTTTTATGTTTAGTTACTATAACTCAAGGTGGTGCAATCCAGATTTCTAATCCAGCCTCTGATGGTGTCCATGGACTACAGGCATTAACAATGACAAATTCAGGAGCTCCTCAGCCAGGTGCCACCATTGTGCAATATGCAGGACAATCACCTGATGGCACACAACAGTTTTTTGTTCCTGGAAGCCAAGTTGTTGTTCAAGGTATATTTTATTAGTCTACTCCATTTTAGTTTTTTCATATAAACCTATTTTGCTTAAAAGGCCCTTTATTTTGCATTGACATTACTGCACTATTAAATAAAATATTTATGCATAGCAACATGAAAGACAGCCTTAGGAGCAGTTTCTCTGCTCAGTAAAGCAGCTACTTCTTTTGATTAAAAAAGTTACGAGGAGGAAATAACAGTATAAAATCACTTTCTGCTTTGAGTTCTCTTGTCTAGACTTTAAGAGATAAGTTTAATTGCAGTAAAAGTGCTGTACAGATTGAAATGAGATGTAGAGGCTGTATCTTATTTAATATATGAAACTAATTTGGGTTTTTTTCAGCAGTTAATCAATCTTAATAACACACAAGTTCTGAAGTTCTTTGGATATGTTTAGGGCAAAATTCCTTGCAACTTATGATTCCTGTAGTTATTAGAAAGGAGATCCTTTACTCAAGCTGATTTTCTTACAGAACGCTTCGTAGGTCCTATAAAATGCACGCATGTTAATTAAACTGTGAATAGTGAATTCTTGAACCTTAACTGTAGTTTATGCGGGATTTTTTCCCTTCCACTGTTCTCAGCCTTTTGGAAGTACTGAGGGAGATTGAGAACCAAGAACCGAAACTCAGTCTTGGGTTCTTATCAGTACCAGAGAAAGTAGGGTTGGGATTTGGGTAATGCTGAGGAAAACCTTTGAAAATGGGGAAGAGATTTCTGTATGGAGGTTCTAAATTAATGACTGCCATGGAGTTTGTAGGGAATTTATTTTCCCTTTTCACTTTTTTTTTTTTTATCTGTACAGAGAAGTAAGGAAGGGAAGGCTGTATGAATGTTTTCTTAAGCCGAAACAGCTATCTGAAATAAACCATCAGAAGAGCTAGGTAGACTAACTATCTATTCATGGAGTGGACGAGGGTTATCAACTAAATGTAGACACAGATATCTGAGATAGTTGGGGAAGTCCAGGTTGAGGTGCTTTTTTTTTGGCCCTAATATGAGTGTTTGAAATAAGTTTTGCCTTTAAGTGGGTGTTTCTCTCCATCTGCTGTAAAGGAAGCCCAGGATGTAAATAAAGCTAATAGCTTGCACATATCTGAACTTGTTGAGGCAATGCTAAATAATGATACCAAATTTGAATTCTTCCATTGCCTCTGGTTAATTTTTTGCTGAAACACATTGTCTTTCCAAGACTGTTCAGAAGCATTTCAAGGAAGCTCTAAGACTATAATATGAAAAACCCTAAACTAAAATGTTAGTTTTCCTCATGCAGAGAGTACTAGTATAACTTCCCTAAACAATATTATGAATACATTCTTAGCAAGGTCTTAAGACCAAAATTTGGCTGTCCCCCAAACAAATTTCCCACTCTGGTAGTGCATGTTTTCTAAGTATGAGTCCAATATGTTCTCTATACATGTGCATACATATCCCTTAAATTAGAGGACTTCTCTGTCTCTCCAGGTTGACTGTAGTATTTTGTATGTATTGCTGTGATTCTTCCGAGCTTCAGGGGCGGCAGGAGTGCAGAGAGTGCTCCTCAGTTGTTTCCTAAAACCTCCCCAGTCTGTGAAGAAGCACTGAACTTAGGGATTGTATCTGGCAGCATTTCAGTCCTTGGGAATTTCCTTTGACTGATCTTCCTTTACAGACTCTTCATTACGGGGCTGTCCTCTAACCTCCCTATTCAGTCTCAGTGATACGCTCGACTACTTGATGGTAGAGCCCATTAAGTGTCTTGCCTGTGATGAACACTTTCAAAATGGATTCAGAGGCAGTTACTGAATACCTGCTATATCCTGTTTCTGGAAACTTCTAGATACTTTTAAGTAAATTGATTTGTTCTCTGTCCATGATCAGAGAAGTTGACTCCCTGGAATTCTCTGTTCCTTTGGCCCAAACCAAGTCTAGTGCTTTAGTGATGCTCATAGTTATTGACACGAAAGAAAAATGCTACATAGCATATACAGGGAAAAATACAAAGGGAATAGTAAGTGAGCATGAAACTCAGAGATGATGAGATAAAAGGTTTCAACTTATTGTACATGCTTTTGATACTGGAAAATCTTTTAAAAAATCTTTAATGAAAAAAAGACTACATAAAAATAGTATGAAAGCACCTGAGGATGTTTACAGTAATACAGATTTCTTTATGGTAATAATTGCATATTGTTAAAAAACCTGAGTTATTCAGGATGGAGTGAGACAATGAGATGAGTATACAGATCTTTAACATGTCCTTACTACAGGCCAAGTTGCTTGTGCTAGAAAGTCTGTAGGAATATAGTTTATGAACATTTGTCATTTACGTACACTTGGTAGTTGACTGTTCACCTAATATCATGATAGCATAGATTATAATAGGAAAGCAACATTCTGCTTAGTAATTATACTTTTATAGTGGTTTTGGGTAGACAGCATATAAATTTTATTAGTAATAATCATAGAAGTAAAAGAAAAAACAAACAAACAAAAACAAACCAAAAAATCAAGTATCAGTCAGAGCAGAAAAAATCTGTTTCAGAATCTTTTAGATAGAGTATGTATTTATGTTTTATTCCTAAAGTATTTATTGATGAATCCCATGTAATAATGGATGGCATCACATAAACCCTGTGCTTGATATTTTCTGATAACCTGCAATGGGGAAAAAGGATTAGTATTAAAGCATCAAAGGTGTTGATCCAATTGAGTGGTATTTCATTTGTTGCAAGTTTACACTCATAGGCAAAATAAGAGGCAGTTCTCATGTCCTGACGGCTTCCCAATACAGGTTAAGAGGTTTTTTGCTAGCTGAAACAAAACAAAGTGTTTAATTACTAGTGAAAATGAGTGTACAAAAGTTCTATCAAAAATCATTCTGTTGTGATCTATGTGTGTTTTCATAATATGGTCAGTGATATGATTAGTGATACTTGAGATCTGTGGCTTGAATTTCATGTGTGCTTCAGTTCTGATCTTCTGTTCATATGATCCTGAAGTGGTCCTGTAATCACAAGGTGCTCCTTTTTTGCATTGATGCTTCCATTATTGCTGTCCTTGGCGTAGTTTCACACTTAACGAATTACCAGTCTGAATTTCTTTTATTACAGACAAAGGCCTTATAAGGTTGCTATGCTCTACATACAGACCAGTGCCTGGACTGGTCTGAAATTAACTTCATTTAAATTGATGTAAATATGGAGTAGTTCTGTTAGATCTGAGACTTTTTTATTTTTTAAAACTAAGTCAACCAGATCTCTTGGACTTAATTCGAAAAAGGAGGGAATGGGGGAGAGGTAGCCCTTGTCCAGAGTTACTGTTGTGCCTTTTACAGCATCTGAAATCACTAGCTTTGGGTTGACTGACTTTGTTGGAGCTTTCTTCAACAATTTCTGAAACTTTTAACTGAAATTAAATGAGTGGGTTGTGGGTTCCTCCCCACTGCAAGGAGCTTTAGCCATTCATTTACCTATTTGTTATAGCATATTAACCTTTCCTGTCTTGTGTGTCTGTCCAGCAAAGTTCTCTGCCTTTTAGTGGAATTGCTCCGATCAAAACAATTGCATGTCTTTTTAAAATTTCTCTATTTTCTACCCAATCGTGACTTTATCATCCTGATTCATTCATGAATTCTAGAGCCACATTTTAACTTCTGTCAGTCGGTGCTGTGAATTTTCAGGTCTTGCTTCACAGCCAGCTTTGTGGTAAATGCTTTCTGTAGCTTTATGAATAATTCAGGGCAAAAGAACAAAGCTAGGCTTGTAGAAATATGGAAGAGGAAGGAAAAAAAAAAGGTTTACTGGAAAAGAAGTTCTCTGGGCTGCAGTTTCAGTGAGCTGTTCCAGTGACAGAGCATATTAATGACAGTGGTAAGCAAGTGAGGTCACTGTGATGTCAGTGCTCTTGCTTGTAATCCTGCACATGCTTGCTAGTTTGGAACAGTTCATGCTGAGCTCTGGTAGAGGAACAGGAGAATCGTGTGTGCAGAAGCTGATCATGGCTGTAACAGGAGATGAAACAGGTAAAAATTTTGTTAGTCTTTTACATTATATTTTTGGGTGTCTAAGCAGTGCTTATTAGTTGGTATTTGTGACATTTTCTTTTGAACCTGTTGCTGTAACTCTTTCATCGTTCAAAACTGCTACAAATAGCTTGTGGTTATGTCTAGTCAGTGTAGGATTTCAGGGCAATTTTAAGTTTCATTTAGGGGTAAAAAAAGTCACTGTTAGTGCATGAGTTCTTACACAGATTGATTCAGATAATTAATCTTCACTATTTGATGCAGGATTTTGCTGAAAAATCCACCACTCTTCTTTTAAATTCTTCTTTATTGTGGAGATAGTCATATATGTTACTATGTTTATAATTGTTTTCTATTTTGTAAAAATGACACTGCTTTTTTGTTTAGCAATAAACACTTCAGATTTGATAGCTAAAATAGGTTTAAGCATGAGAAAGGTGTGCATTGTTTCAGTAGTGTAAATAAACGCTATGCTTTCGTTATTAAAGAAAATACTGAACACAAACAGATTTGAGAGAGAAATAATTTTAAGTATTGTAATGCCTGCTTGTTTTCTCCTCCACTGTTAAAATGGTCTGTTCCTCAGCTAATTGAGTTCAAAAGGCTGACGTCATTAGATTTCCTGGAATCGTGTTGCAGTAGGGAACTGGAAAAGTTAAACTCCAAACAAGATACACATTGACGTCAGCTCCAAGTCATGCTGCGATTTAGTCAGTTCCTTTCTGCTCTGTCAGTTGCCTCCGGCAGATCTGTAATGTTAACCAGTTCACAGCCGGTACCTACGTGCTGCTGCTCATTGCTGGTACATATTGTTTCGTTAATCCAAAGATAAGTATCTTCTCCAAGTCCATGGTTTATTTTTTTTTATGCTCAAAGGAGTAATGATTCATGCCTTGTTTAGCCAGTTTAGTGGTGAAGTTAAAAATCCTTTGATAATCTAGCCCCATCTTTATGACTCAGAAGGGGAGAACAGACGTGCTAATACATAGCATGCATCAGGCTTTTTTTTCTCCTGGATAGTCACTGAAAGAACTGAAGTGCAGGGATGCTCTCTAGTGTTCAGCAAGTTACTTTTTCCAAGAACCTGCTGATACAAGGTGGTTGATTCTTTGGGGTTTTGTTTGGCGTTCTTTTGTGGGGTTTTTTGGTTTTTTTTAAATTCCTCAGAGCTTAATTTACAAGGCTAGTTGTACTCTTCTGAATTTGGTTTGGTTTTTCGTTGGTTTTTTAGTTGTTTGTTTGGCTTCCTGTTAATAATTTCCTTTTTGTAAGTCTTAACTCAAGCTTCAGGTTTTCAGTGACTTTTTAGTCCCTTGCAATTTTAAGGAGGAAAAAAAAAAGGTGATGTGGGTCCATGCATTAGGGAAATACACCATCTCCAGGTTTGTTGCTTTGTTAACAGTCTCGATCCTATGCCTGATATGTTAGGAATGGCTTTAAACCTCCATGGAGCTTAATTAGAAATGGCCACAGAGGTTTGTTAGGCTGGATCAAGGTGTGTAGGATTTTTGTCTCAGATGCTGAAATGGAAGGGACCCTTCTCTGTAATATGTGGATACACTACTAGACTTAAAATACCCTTGAAATAATTCATAGTTTATCCGTCTCTGCTTAAAGCTGGTTTCATCTTTCCCGATGTCTTATTCAGGGGAAAAAGTATTTTATTGTAGCTTTTTGAGATACTATAAAAAAATTTTGCAGACTTTGAAATAATTGATTTACAATATTATATTGTAAAGCACACACTACCACAGAACTAGAAGATATTTTGTCAATGCTATGTTTTTTGTTGTTGTTGTGGTTTTTTTTTAACTACAGTGTCTGTGTTTACAAGGTCTGTACCACCAAAATGGTTATTTATCTTTGTTACCATGCTGGTAGGTTTACAAGTAAGCCAACTGTTAGGCAGTGACAGACACTACTGGAACCTGGTCAAACTATTCATGCAACATGCTGTTACTTACAGTGGTGTTTGGTGATCGCAGCTGAGATAGGGACTCACTTTTGTTAAGCCATGTTGCAGGTGCATTATCACACTGAGTCCTCTTAAGAGCAGCAGTCAGTCCTGTTAGCTAACATCTGAGTGTAAATCACAGACAACAAAGTAGCTGGTCTTGCCAGGCTGAAGTGACCTCGGTTATGGGTCTTTCCCCATGACTTGATCTGCAAGATGATTCACTTGGATTTCTAATTCATTTTAGCTAATGTAAACTAAGATAACATCTCTTTTTTACCTAGTGATGAGAGATAGAAAAAGGTAGCTCTTACGACAGAGTCAGTAACATGTATGTAATGTGGCCAGCATACATACAGGTGAGCCTGAAGTTTCTAGAACTCCATTTTTATAAATAGTAAGCTGAAATATCGTCCCATTGACATAACTGGGACTGCTACTAGATGTGGAGAATTTAAAGAATTAAAGGGTTAAGTAATTCTCTTGTAGAGGAGAAGAAAGGAAGGGAGAAGACCAAGCCCTGTGTTCGTGGGGCTGCCTGTTAGTGCTCGCAGGGCTGTTCTGGGCTGATTTCTCTCTCCCTCCCCCATTCCCAGGGCATTATCTGTAACCCAGGTCAGTTCACAAGTCCAGTTCATCTTGTAATTCCAAAAGACTTCTACCCACAGGACCAAGAGAGGTGCACAGTGTTTAAGCTGATAATGATTTCAGGATATTGTAGTCTAAACACAGCTTGATCCTATTTTTTTGTATTTCATTAGTGAAGCACCTGCCTGAACTTAATAGGAATAATAATAAAATTTTTATTAAGTTTAGGTTTTGGTTTGGGGTTTTCCCCCTGTAGTTGACTGATGTCTCTTTACTGCTCTACCAGTCAGCCTTCCCAAAGTGTTTTTGCCTACATTTTATTTTTCCAAGTTAAATTTAACCATTATTTGAATATTGCTTTAAAGAATTAAAGTCTAAATTAAGTAAAACATAACAACTCCTGAAATTTGATCTTTTATATACAGTTGCTTTAATGACAAAAATTGAAGTTTTGTTCTGCAAGAATATAAAATATGGAAAGGAATAGGTAAATACTTGCTAATAACTTGAAGAAGGATAATTTTGTTGTGGTGTTTTTTTTTCCCCTCTCTCCATGTCAGACAAGACACACGTACTTTCACAGTGTTTTAAAGTTGGGGTACCTCATGTAGGGACAAAGTACTTCAGAAATACAGATACGAGGTGAGACTATCAGAAAGGTTTTGGTTCCAAGTAACGTGTCAGATGTCAGATCTGTATTTAGCTTGGGGAGAGCTCAGAATTGGTAGGCTCGGGAACTGAATCTGAACTTTTGCACTCCGATACTGTGCAGCTACACCCCTTCCTGTGCAACTGCCACTACCTCCTCTTGCCCGCTAACGCTGCAGCATCCTATTTGTGGTCCTCTAGCTCAAGGAACATACTTGTGCTCACCATGAGCATTTATCTTTTAATTTTGGCAACAGCATCTCTCACTTGTTTTCCAAGGGTTGCCAGACTGCTGCTGTAAAGGGAGGAGAGGCAGTAAGGCTGGTACTGTTGCTGTCACAGGGAAGGAGGAGAAAGTTGACTTTTGAAGCCTTTGTTAGAGGACACGGATAGCATAAACCTCAGTGGCTGCAACAGCAGGACCGTCTTCTCATGGGATTGTGCAAACAGGAAATAAGTGTGGATGCTCTGACAGCGTTTCTCAAACAGCTTTCCCTATGTTGTCTGAAAAGAGCCATGTGGAAGCTTTCACAGGCTTCAGTCTCGCTGGCTAGTGGGGTCACAATGCTAGAGCAATTTAGATAACTTATTGTACAATGTGAAAATAAATGCTGGTAAGATAACAAATACAACTCATCAACAGAAATCTGTTATGTCCAGAGAGACTTTTGCATAGTTCTTTTCTGACTAAAGTTTAAATTGTTATTCTTTTATACAGCTGCCACTGGAGACATGCCAGCTTACCAGATTCGAACTCCCGCTACTACTTTACCTCAGGGAGTGGTAATGGCAGCCTCACCAGGGACTTTGCATAGCCCTCAGCAACTGGCAGAAGAGGCAACACGCAAGAGAGAGCTGAGACTTATGAAAAATAGGTAAGACTATATAACAGTTAATAGTCAGTGTTGCAAAGAAAAAACCAAAACATTCTAATTAGTTTTTCTTCTTAAGGTCATGAGCACTGCCTGTGATTGACAAAGGGAAGGCAAGAAATTCTTTGTCAGTCATCCCACATCCTTTATAGCATTGAGTATTGGCCGTTAACTCTGCAAAGTTAGTGTTGATCTTACCACTGTGGATTTTTCATTCTAAAATATTATGGTAATTCAGAAATCAGTTTTAGTGTTGTTCCTTTGTGAGAATTCTTGTGATGATCTGGAGGTATACTTACTGTTGAAATTTATTATTTTTTTCTTTCCCCCCTACTGCCAGTAAAATGACCAGTATGGGTTTGTTCATCTTGAAACATCCCAGCAAAGAACTGATTAGGAAAATATCTGAGGATCTCATTAGCAGCTGTCCATTAATGGTGCCGTGAAGAGGACTTACTCTAGGATGGAATGATAATTATAGACTTTCCTAAATACTTGGCTACTGGGATAAGTTATTGCGCAGTGCCCCTGTCATTTTGTGAGGCATATTGTGTGAGGTGGCTGTATATTTTTTTAATTATTTGGCATGGACTTAACTG
The DNA here is from genome assembly GCF_000687285.1 of Phaethon lepturus. Taxonomy (NCBI): domain Eukaryota; kingdom Metazoa; phylum Chordata; class Aves; order Phaethontiformes; family Phaethontidae; genus Phaethon; species Phaethon lepturus. The sequence goes on along the minus strand of NW_010512429.1, from coordinate 27,120 downwards.
TATGCTGTGAATGCCAGTTTTTCTCTGTGCATTCTTCTTGCTATGCTTAGGGGACACTTTTTTTTTAAATGTGTAGCCACTGCTATCAATGGCAGTTAGATTAATGGAAGAAATGGACTGTTATGCAGATCTCTCATACATTGAATAGCTACTTGCCTTATGATTGAATTAATGGTATTGCTTTGCTCTCATGCCTGTCCTTTATTTTAAATTACTCACGAGCATCGCTGCATTGTTGTGCCTCCTTTTGTTTCTCCTCTCTTCAGTTTCAAAACTAGCATCTATGTTATCTCTCATATAACTTGCTGGAAAGTTGCACTCTCACAATTTGACAATTTATCATGTTCCAAGATGCTAAAGGAGTGGACTCCCAAACTTGTAAAATTTCTTCTAGCATTGAATGCTTTCTCAGTCACATGCTTCTGAAAATACTACATAAAATGTTTAGGTTAAATATAACAGAATTCTGAGCAGAGCTATAAGAATGGCTCCAGGTGGCTATTTGCCAGCAACAAAAAACTCCTCAGATGCATGTGGCTGAAATGTGCCCAGCTGAACAGTTCTAAAATGCTAATAAATTGCGTTTGTTTGGACTTAATTTTACTGTAGATTGTTACATTAAGGTAAAAAAATTACAGCAGGTTGTAAGCTTGGCATCTAGCTTTTTATCTGAAGAGAGTAGTGTTATGCTTGTATTTTCTGAAAGTAAATTCTTTGGTTTTAAGATCTTGATTGCAGAAGATAATACTGATAAACACACAAAATGGAATGTGACTGGAAGAAGAAATGCTGCTTTCAGTCTTAATGTTTAGTACAGCTGAAGTCAATACGTTATCATTTACTCACTGTTTTTCTTGGTTCCTCTGTGTATTGATTCCATCTTTCTGTTTGTTGATGCTGAATTTGTTTCAAGTTCTAGTTGTTTTGAATTGTATTTTAACCACGCTATTGCTTATGGCTGTTACCTGCTGTTCTGTTTGTGCAATCCCAACAGTTGGTGGTGGTGGTGGTTGTTGTTGTTATTGTGGAACTGCAGGGTTTGCAGGTAATTTCATTTATCCAGTCTTTGCCGTATTGTGGCTGTTCCTGTAGTCATTTGCCTTGTATTGGTTCCAGGGAAGCTGCCAGAGAATGTCGCAGAAAGAAGAAAGAATATGTCAAATGTCTTGAAAATCGTGTGGCTGTGCTTGAAAACCAAAACAAGACTCTCATTGAGGAACTCAAGGCCCTCAAAGATCTTTACTGTCATAAAGCAGAATAACTGTCTTTCATTTGGACCTTGTTTATTATGAACTTTAATCAAGGCATGAGAGGAAGCAATTCTACAGATTGCCATATGAACTTGAGAAAGAGACACTTGAGGCCCTTGTGGAACCCAGTTTTGCTTAGCGTTTTCAGACTGATTTGGGAGATATTCCAAAATTTGGAACTCTGTCATAGTCTCCATACTCTGCTGAGCTTTCTAATGGCATGCAAATTGCTTTTTTGTTTGCACTTTTTACTTCTGCTTTTTGCAGGGAAGCTGCTAAAGAATGTCGACGTCGGAAGAAAGAATACATAAAATGTCTGGAGAGTCGTGTTGCAGTGCTAGAAGTTCAGAACAAGAAACTTATAGAGGAGCTTGAAACCCTAAAAGACATTTGCTCTTCCAAAACCGATTAGTAAAAATATTTATTATACTGTGAACTGACTAAAATATGTCCAGTTGCTTTGTAAGGCAATACATAGCCAACATGAATTATGGCTTTCTCTTTGTGTCATTTATATTATATTCCAACTTCTAACATTCCTGAAATGCTTTCCTGCCTTTTGTCAATTCATAGCTCTAATTTCAGGTTTTTTCATGCTCCTCCTTTCCATCTCCCAAGGAGCCAAATGTTAAAAAAATGTAACAAAGTAAAAAAGCGCATAATTTCTAAGAGCTGTTTTTTTGCCATATATTTACATATTACTTTTTACATGTTACTGAGTGTCCTGCACATACCACATATTTTACAATTGTTTTAGCTGAATCATAAAGATAATGCATCCAGTAATACAAGAAAATCAAACAACCCAAGGTATCTCAGGAAAGAGTTTATAAAAGAATGTTATGATTACATGTATGTACTAGCATAGTAGTCTACAGATGATTTTATGGCATATTTTTATATTAGTTGCTTTGTGGAAAAAAGTATTGTATTGCTGTCACCGAGTGCCATGGTTAAAGATAGTTTTTAATAGAAACATGTTGTTTAACCTGTGTAGTGTCTGATTTCCTTTAAACATCTGCTTATTTGACATGCTTTAAAATCCATGAGTATCTGGAAGAGGACAAAGGAAAAAAGCATATCTAAACTTGTGACGTGATGTAAAGTATATTGTAAATACCTGAAAGAAGCTGTCTGTTATATGGCTGCTATTTAGTTAGATTTTATGTAGTCTGTAGAATACTTGATTTATTAGAGGTATATATATCAAAATTCAGTTTTGCATCCTGAATGCTTCATGCTGTAGCTTCTGGACAGTTTTAGACAGTTGCCTATAGCGAAGGCTGATGGTGTAGTTCTTTTCACTCTTTCTGCAAAGTACTGAGGGGGAGTAAAGGTGACTTAAAGAGGAAGCTTTCCAATAAACAGTAACTATCTGCTGATTCACAGGGTTCCGGAATAGCCTAAAGATGAGAGCTGAAGACTTTACAAAATAAACCCTTGCTTAAACCAGTATACCATTCTGGTAAATGCAGTACGTGCCAACTTTCCATTGTGCTTTGAAAGAAAATAGTGCTTATGCAAAACTGCTTCTGGGTATTTCTTGAATTCAGGGATGATCTGATTGACTGTTGGCCAGTACAGTCTATGAGCCAAGTATGTGGGAGCTTTGCTAGAACTAGCAGCACCATTGCCTTACTGATGTGGGAAGGAAGGCTTAGTTCCTACTTAATTGGGTTTACCGAGGGGAGTATGTGTGTGTGGAGGGGGAAAGAGATGGAATCTTTCCTTTACTAAAGTCACTGAGACTTCTTCAGTTAATTTAAACTGAATTCACATTTAAACCAATCTTCCAATCTTCACTCTGTGATGCTGTTGGGGTGGGGGGTGGGATGTATCTCTTTTTTTTTTTTTTAAATCTGGTTTTCTTTTAGCTTTCCCAAATTACTTGAAATTCACAGGATAACTTTCTCGAATCTGTTGAAAATCCCACAAGGTATTTAAGTGAGACCATTTGTAAGAACATTTATTATCTCTCACATTCCACAGACACATCGGTTGATGTAAAAAGGAAATGGGCTGCCTTTTGGGGTCACAGGTTCTGCTTCAGATCTGGAACAAAAGTAAAGTACACTTTGAAACATCAGTTTCACTGCGAAAATACATCTTAAGTGCTAAAGTCAGCAGAAGGTCCGTGTTGCAGCCTCTAGAGTGCAACAAAAGTGTCCAGCAAATTGTTTGTTGGGGCTCTTATCACTAGAATCTGTTTTCTGTTACAGGTAGGCATTGCTCCTGACTCGCAAGGGATTTGGAAACCTAAGTGGAAAGACACTTGTGTGCATGGTGGATGTCTCTCTAGTAAAATCTTCTCTTAGCTTTATCTTGCTGATAGTATTTGATATTAACTGTAGTTAGACATTTGATAGGAGGAGTCCTTGTCTGTTCTACATCTATGTAGTCTACAGTCATTTCTTTGCTGATACTTTTAAAACATTTTGATTATTTTTTTATTTAAATAATCACTTGTGCATGGGGGGTGCTTTGTTAATAATGGGAGCTAAATCCAAATGCTCTTGGCATGTGTTTGGTCATTCTGGAAGACTCCATTTGATCTGCTTATCTGCACCAGGGAAAAGTATCCTGCTTCAGAAAAGCCAACTGCATAAAACCTGGCTCATTTAAACTAAGACTAGGAAAACAGAAAAGTTTATGACGTATTCTTTCATTCTCAGTAATTCAGTTTGGTATAGCACTAATTTTGACAGAATTAGCAACACACATTTCTGTATTTGAAAGTGAGAATGAGTGAGTTTGTTGGTGAACAAGAACATTTAAGAGGTACGGTCGGTACAAATGCCAAGAATTTTTTGTCAAATTGCTATGGCAAATATTACTACTTAAAACAATAAATCCAGTTCTGAACTGGTTTAATAGATATACATTGAAAACTTTGTGAGAGACTACCCTGAGATTAAATGA
>NW_010512429.1:4230-22920 GCF_000687285.1 Phaethon lepturus | reverse complement strand
GAAGAGCGTACCACAGGGGTTTGTCAGAGAAATAATACCAAAATACTTACATGAGAAGGCTACCAAAATATTTACATGAGATGGGACTGCTGCAGCCTGGGTATCTGTTCAAACAGTACATCAGAGGATGAAAGCGATAGATAGGATATATGCTGGGATATACAAATTAGTTTAGATTATAAAGGAAAACAAATCGTCTTAAGTCTTCCTTCAGTTTATTTTTTCTCTGTAAAGTGTCAATATAGCCCTCTCAAGTCTTAGATCAGTTGCGGGACTCATTTTATTCTATGTCAGCAACATGTTTCTGAATGTATGTTAGCACTGGAATGCAGAGTAGATGGATATGTGCTACGAATGAGAAGAGAATGTGTTTTTTGACTTGCTTGTCCATCAAGCTTGCATTTGTGCTGGTAAGTCCTGTGCTTGCTAGTGCTCCTCTGCAAGGGCAGAAAAAGTAAAAATGGCTGGAACTATTCACCGTTACTCCTTACTCTTTATGGAAGAGAACTGAAATTTGGCTGGGGTCTGAATTCATAATTGACAAAGTTCTTGGGAGGTGACACTAACACATTTTAGGAGCTGTGCTGTCTAACAGTCCAGGCGAAACTGCCTATGTGTGTTTAATGGCAGCCACATTCTGGATACCAGGCCGAGCAAAGGTCAGTTTATAATGGTTGTGTTGAACTCTTGGCATAAATCTTAGGGGTTTTATGGAAATCAGTTACTGACCTTTTTCCAGAGGAAACTGCTTTCTGCATTTTGTCTTTCTCTTCACTTTGTCACCACTTCTGGTTCATCCAAAGGCCAATCTGTTTGCAGAGAATTACCAAGTGGATCAGACCCTGAGCTCCAGATATTTCCTTCAGTGACAATGGATGGAAAAGCTGTCCCTTTGAGTTTCTTCACACCTCATTCTTTGTGTAGATGATAGATCTATCCCTTTTCCTGAAATTATTATCATCTAAAATTACACAGTGCAAGCATGCAACCTAACTTTTAATTTTTGTCAAAGGTCTGTGATGTGGCTGTCAATCGCATACCCAAGGAAACAGTATCAGAGGCTGTTGTGGCTCATGTGAGTACTAGGACTTGCCCTCTGTCTCCATTTTACTACTTCAATTCTCAGTTGAACCAGGCTTTGGGTAGTACTCTCTGAAGAACTTCTCGACCACGAGATCAGAAACTACCTTCTGTCTTCTAGTATGCGTGTACTGTTGGTTTTAATGCCTTTTCCCACAATTTGATGCTGTTTCTACTCACAGCAAAAAGAGGTTGTTAAGAATGTACAAATAGCAACTGAAGAGATGTTCAGTCTTAATTATCTTATTTGATGGCTGTTCCAACATCTTGTTTGACAAGGCTGGGAAGCACCTACCTCTCTAATAAAAACATAGCTCTGAGCTTCGGATACCAATATAATTTCCCCAGGAATCTGACTCCAGTTCAAATTTGTGAAACGGAGTGCTTGGTGTGGCACGGGAGAAAGGCCTTTTGAACTCAGTATTGTTCTTAGTACAGAAACATTAAATGACTCTGAGATTGTTTATTGGAAGAGAATTTGAGCACTGCCCAAGCTTTGATGTATCAGAGCCAGGTATTTTGGTTTTTCAGTACCAGAACAAAAGGCTGAAACAATTGTGATTTTCTTTCTGTAAGAAAACCACATCCCTATGGTATGCGACTCTTCTCCCTTGCTGAAACCATGCAACTGTTTGCAAATTTATTTGAGACACATAGCTAAAGGATCTGCCTTTACTTTACAGGAAGGTGTACACAAGGCTGCATGGATGTTTGTTTGTTTTCCAAATAGAACTTCACGTTGCTCAGGGGAAATGGTCTCTTGAAAAATGTCTTCAACCTCCTAGAGTTGTGGGCGATAAGGAATGTAGTAGTCAGCTTCCTCTTAAGGTACAGCTTTGAGTCATAGCTGTTTTCTTTCCCATCTAAATGGAGTGGGGAGCAGAGCTAGAAAGAGAAATCTCTAGGCTATCTGGGCAGAGCTGTCTCTTGACTGTCTAAAACAGCCTCAGCTGTTGTGACCTGGGAAAAAAAGGATTAAAGTAAGTATATTGTGTGAGTAGGTGGGGGTTTGATTTCTTTGCGGGGCTGAGGAGGGGGGTTAGTTCCCATGGATTTTTCTGTTTGCAAGAATAATTGTATCGGTGCAGGCAGAAAAATCTAGCCCTAAGGAGCGTGGGCTCTGTTGTCTCCCACTTGGTTTTCCGGGGTTTTCCTTCCATTCTTATCAAACATAATTGCTGATCTGTACAGTTATCCTGCAGCCATCAGTGTCAGCTAAACCCAGTGTGATCGTTTTCTGAATGAAGTATCACTTCAAAACACCAAAAGAGTCTGCGCATGACAAGAATGTATTGAACGCTGAGCTGTTAAGCAGCTGGTAGGAGTAGCTGCGTTTTGATCGACAGCATTCCTGTATAAAATACTGTCTTATGGGGATGGGTTTAATTTGGCTGGGGATTTTTTTTTTTAGGGCACTATGAGGCTCTTCTGGATGAGGAATAACAATGATTTCATTGTTCCAGCAAAAGTTGTGTTAGTTCTAGTATTTGCTTAATTTAAAAAAATGAGGAAAACGAGTTCGTTAATTTTTAGGGCAATTTGATAGGACCTCATGAGACTGGCGATGGCAGGTAGCAGAAACCAATTTTTTCTTCTTCTGTAGCTAACGACTCTTTCCTAGTCCATTTGCTCAGGTTTCTGTTTTTTCCTGCTTCTGAGATAGAACTTCCTTCTTGCAACTTGCTGCTTAGACATGGTTATGAAGCAGAAGCTGTGTATATGCACAAAGTCTCACAGAGAAAGAGGGTAATGTGGGAGCTGAATGCTGTGTATAGACTAAGGAAAAATAAACCTTCATTGTCTTATGTATGACTTGAATGGAAAAAACAGTGAAGGAAGTGTCTTTGTTATGGTAACTGCTGAGGTTTTTCCTCTCCTTTAATAGCCATATCAGTGGAATCGGGTGTGATTAATACATCTTGTGAATGGAATTCGAACTATAAAAATGTCACAATTCAACTGGTTACCTAGCCAAGTCATTGTTTCTGTTTTGTGGTTTCAAAAATACAGTTTCCAAATGGCCTTGAATGGGGCTTTTAATGGTCTCATTTTCATGATTTTTTTTTTTTTCCACCAAATGTGCTTGTGCTCGTACCAGGTAAGAGCTGCGGCAGAGTTGTTTAACAAGACCAGTCTGAACCATAGGGTCTGCTTCTTAAATTTTTGTTTATTTTTAAATTTCATCAGGGTATTTTTCACATTTCTAGCTGTCGTTCATTCTTACAGAAGTGAGAGTACTGCAAACACATTTTTAAGTTTAATGCATATTGAGGTGTTCTGCTTGATGAAATCGGTTTCGAAAAACTAGATTCTCAAAGATCCTGGCTGTATGAACTAAAAGCTTTCAGAACTTTGTCAGCTGCCATGCAAACAAGAACATGCTTAAATCCTTACATACCTGCGTCTTTACCAGTGAAGTTGTCGGTTACTTCAAAAAATCCAGACATGGCCCTGGAACTGCAGCTTTCCTGACACAAGTGAGCAACCAGAATCCATTGAGACCTTCAAAGCAGACACTCTTCTGCTTCTCTCATTTGAGGCCTGACCTAATTAGCTTTTCCGAAGCGTGTCTACTAGAAATGGGCCTAACGTGAAATATGGCCAGAGAGAAACAGGACAAAGATCAGGATAGAGCTAACAAAGTGTCTGAAAGCTGTAGTGCTAGAGTAACACCAGCAGGCAGGTATTGTCCATTTGCAGGTTGGATGACTATTTTTTTTTTCTTCTGTATTTTTTGTGTAAAACTCCTGTTGGTCTATGCAGGGATCCGAGCTCTGCTGTATTGAGCACAGGCTGAAAAGCACTAACACTTCAAAATTGCTTCCAGTTTCTACTGTTGTATCTTGTGTAAATTGTCACCTATAGCTATCTCCCTCATGCTAACACATCTGTTCCATACATTCTGTGTCCTTTCTCATAGATGATTTTCATTTTCTTGAAATATTTATCTCGTTTCCTGCGAAAGGACGGTGAGGCACTCGTGCCTGTGTCTGGTCTCTTCTACTGTGTTTTAAGCCTGATGGTTAATTTCAGTTGAAGTTCATAGATATGTCAAAAATCTCAAAAGGTCATGAAAACAGGTGGTTACCATAAGAAGGTGTGAACTTACTAAAGGAAAAGCTACAATGGAAGCTTTTGTTACATATAAGAAAATGTCCTTGGAATTCTGTCCTGTTAGAATCCAGAGGATTAATTCACTGATTGGAGGTGAACCATAGAAAATGAGGTTTCATTAGTTTTATTGTTGACAACTATTTGTATTTGGGGGGGTGTGTGTGTGTTCAAATTTCTATGGAATACACCACACTTATTTAAAAGGAAAATATGTTTATAGACAAAGTATATTTTATCAAAAAGCTTAAGTGCCTCGCAGACCTAAGCTGTTGAGTCTGAAGTTGTTCTCTGCCCGTTCACTAAGCCAACAGTAGTTGACTGAAGGGCAATGGAATGTACCCTGACAAAACACTTGCCGGATGCTGTCCCAGATTTAAACAGTTACTGACAATTTTGCAGACTTCAGCTAGGCAAATAAGTTAAAAATAGACTGGTTTTGAAATACATTATTTACAAGAAAAAATACCCCACACTGTTACATTGTGGTAGCTTTGAGTAGAGAGTCTGGTAGTTCGCTCTGTTGCAGCTGAAATGCCAGTCATTTCTGACCTTTTGGGTTAAGTTTGAAACAAAAAGACGTGATTTTTTTCCCAGCTGTTTTAGAGTGACATCTTGTGGAGTATAAATGTCTACATTTTATTTCCAAACTGATTAAGCAGCCAAAGGGTGTTGCAGAAGTAGAGGATTTCTTGTATCCCTGGGGTGGGGGGGAAAGGGGAGGTGGGGTGTTCTGTGGTGACTGAGAACACAAACTCATTTTTCCTGCTGTTCCTGTACTAATACGTAGTTAGTAAAAAGTGGTCTATAATTGATCTATAATTTGATAGCTTGCTAATAGGAAAAAAAAAATACTGACAAATTTTCAATTTATAGAGGGACTGATAGTCCCATTTAATGAAAGCCAAAATGAGAATTAGGTAATCTTGATTTATATAAAGTCTAATACTCAAAAAATTATATTACAAATCTTGCTATTGAAGCACAGTGTTACTAGTTCTAGGTCACAAAAATGAAGATAATAAAAAAAAAAATAGGTATCTTTTGAAACAGTGTGAAGGGAAAAGGAAATAATGCAATTTTAATGCAGGCACATGGAAAGATCATTTTGGAAATAGAAAGTGGGGGGAATAAAAAGTGGGAATACAGAAAACAGGAAAAGATAAAGGCACAGTGATGAAGAAAATCCATTCTTCAGGCTAGATGGATTTCACTTTTCTAATAAATTACTTGCTTCAGCATTACAACCATGAATATAGAGTATTCCATCCCATAGTCATATCTGCAAGGGGCTCTCTGCATGACAGATTATACAGGGCTGTGTAGTGTTTTTCCATAATGCCGCTGAAGCCTCAGCTGACATCCTAAATGAATTTTTTTTTCCTCATTCAAGAGAATTAGCCAAATACATGAGATATAATCTCAAGATCTAGAACAACAAATGAATTTCCATATGGTAAGTTAACGGGGCTGTTATGTGAAAAATGAAGATACATGGTTTCAGAGTTGTTGTTATTAAGAGATTAATTTGAATATCTGTACAATTTAATTGTTAAATCCGTTACTGATCCCATGCAATTTCCAGTCACAAATGTAATGTTAGCTGGGTCACAGTTTAGAGCTGTTCTTAAAGTCTGTGTTGCAGCTGAGACAGCCTGCAGAGGGTCGGTGTCCGCTTTGGCTGTGGTGTATGACTGCAACGCCTTCAGAGTGGATTCGCTGTCCCGGCTGCTCTCCGCGTAGCTGGGCTGGCCAGCGCCAGGTCTGGTCGTGTATCTCTGCCCGAGATCGGCGCGTTCCCGAGGTTCGAGGCGATACGCTCAAACAACGTCTCACGTGAGCCCTTGCGGTTTGAGGAGTTCCGCTGGTTTCACAGACAAAGCTCTTCTGCTTCCAGTGTGCCCCCCGCTCCCCTTTCTTGAGTGAAAGAAAGAAACGCTACGTTTCTTTAGTATTTTAGCCCTGGAAACGCTTCTCCGGGGCCTCCCGCGTCTGCCATTAGCGCCCTGGGAATCAGAAGTGGATTTTCCCTCCGAGCGCAGCTGAGCGCTTGCCTTCTGCGGGCAGCGCAGCCTCGCGCTCCGACCTGAAAGCTTAGCGGGGAGGGGAGAAGCAAGTCGCGCAAAGGTGCGCGGCGGTGTCCGCAGGCCTCGGGCCACTGGTGGCCCACTTGCACCAGATCTCCCTAGCGAGTGACTAACAACCTCTGCTCGCTACTGGACGCTTGCCCAAAACCAGGTGTAAGGGAACTTGCACAAGTTATTCTCCTTTCTGCAAGTATCACACTGGTGGCTCCTTTCAGTTTGGTTTTTCAAAGTCTTCTCTCGGAGTGATGGCTCTTGCAGCAGGGTTTGACCTAGCTGCCTCCGGGCAACGATGTTCAAGCTGGACTTTTTCTCTAGCAAGGCTGTTGGCTTCCACCTTCGGCACTGGGACTTGCTGCGCTTGTTCATACACGCTCTGCGCTAAGGGAATGGCTACAGCGGTGCCGAAGAGCTTTTTCAAGTGTACGAAGGCAAGATAAACGCATACGCTCAAATTCAAAGGTAGGAGAAGTTTCTTCCCAGCAAGAAGGGTGCCCCGATAATAAAAGTATCAAAGCTGTGCCCTAAAGTTTCGTAACAGACTTTAAATCTGGCCGAACCACTTCCTCCCCCACCCCTCTGCCCCCTGCGAAGGTTTCGAAAAGATGGAATTTCAGCTGTAGGGCCAGTCTGAGGACTCTGAAAGAATCAGTTTACAGCAGATCATGCAAAAAATCTGATTGCGATGCTACCTCTGCCGAAATTATAAGCAAATAAACCTACTGCTTACATGGCTTTATTATGCACTGCATAAAGACCATATTTAGGACAGAGGAAAACATGATTAACAGTGTCAACATAAACTTAATTTTTGGCTAGGACGTGGTGCGATTTTATCTGTCTGAATTACTCCTGGAAAAATCTTCATATACAGAAAAAATTGACTAACATATAACGATTTATGCAATTGCACAAGAGAAATTGTGTATAGATCAAACAGAAAATATGAGTCAATTAGTGTCCCTTATGAACAGCACAATGGTTAAGTATGTAGGTCACTTTTTAGAGATTAGTTTTCTGGGATCTTGGACAGATGCCCAGTGAAGTGAAACACACTTAGTGGAATTGCTGATATAAAAATAATCCTATTAAAATAAAGCATTAGCTTTGCAGTAGTATAGAGAAGTAGTGCAGCAACTCAGTTTTAAAATACATACTTGATAGGGAAATAAACCTATTGAATAAAATCTTTTCATAAGCACAATGACTAAATAAATTTTAAATGTGATTAAGGATTATCTTCCTGATGAATTTATCTGCTTTGAATCTTCAGCAATATAATGCAAGGTAAAATGTACTCAAAAACACAAGGAACGTAGCCGATAGGTGACCAGGTGATACTTGGTACGCAACATTTAGCCCCAGGCAGCAGGGTTTGTTTGCTCATGTCAGTCCATAATGGTAGCAGAAAGCTGGGTCCCCTCCCCAGCTTCTTGTGCACCCCCAGCCCACTCGCTGGTGGGGTGGGGTGAGAAGCAGAAACAGCCTTGCCCCGGTGTAAGCACTGCTCAGCTGTAACGAAAACATCCCTGTGTTATCAGCACTGTTTTCAGCACAAATCCGAAACACAGCCCCATACTAGCTTCTCTGAAGAAAATTAGCTCTATCCCAGCCAAAACCAGCATAACCTGGCAGCAGCTTTTCCATGTGAACCAACAGATGCTATACTAAAGTTGTCTTCTTTTTCTTTTTTTTGGCTACTTATCTGAGTAAAAAAACCAAAACAACCAAAACCAAAACAAATAAACACCTCCAAAAACCAACCCAACCCAGCCAACCAGCTCTTCCCCAACAATAAAAAACCACGAACCCAGTCGGTACCTGAGGCAAAATGAAGAAGTTTACTGGAACAAATGGGACAGAAAAAATACTAATGCCTACTGTCTGCAGGAGTGGTATGAAATGAGTCTGAGTGCTGTGCCTGGTTCTCCTTCAGCACTTGTGAAGCGGAATATGTCCAATGATGAGAGAAGCAGAACTGCCTGAAGAACAGAGTGCTTCATACCCAGTACTTCAACTGCAGATTTACTTGTGCCTCATCACCACAACGGCTCTAGAGGGGGTGAAACCTGAAAGAGCATCCCTCGTTGATGGTACCCAAGAAAACTGCAATGGCATTTGTGAACCTGCCGTGGGAAATAGTATTCCCTTAAAGGCCAGACATTAGATCATACAGTAAATTATTGCATGTCTAAACTCTAGATACCTGGTCCTGAGTATGGTAACTGGATCTCTCAATGTGCACAAGCTCTCTACACAATACGTGACTACTTATATTAAAATTTCGAAATGTTTATAAGACTAGACATAGAGAGTCCAAGACTTCTTTCTTCAGGCTCCTGGACAAGTTTAATTGCTTGAAGTAATATTTATCTTATCTCACAATGGTAATCTAAAATCTAGGTATTCCTCTGTAGTCTAATTCTCTATGTCAGTGGGACAGCAGGCAGCGTTTCCACAGTGCAGTCAATAACTCTCTGAGGATGGAATTATTTCATAGAATCATAGAACAGTTTGGGTTGGAAGGGACCTTTTAAGGTCACCTAGCCCAACCCCCCCACAATACGCAGGGATATCTTCAACTAGACCAGGTTGCTCAGAGCCGCGTCCAACCTGACCTGGAATGTTTCCAGGGATGGGGCAGATACCACCTCTCTGGGCAACCTGTGCCAGAGTTTCACCACCCTCATTGGGAAAAATTTCTCCCTTATATCTAGTCTACTTGCCCTTGATGAAGTCCCTTTCCTTTCACTGAACACACAAGCAGTTCACAGAAGAGCTAGGAAGAGAGGGCTGACTCTTTGATAGCTAAAGTTAGTCAAAATATACCCAAAACCAAGGTTAAAAATTCCTGACCTTTCTCAAGACAGATCAACTTTTATCTTGAAGAAAAAATTCCAAGAGGAACACCTATGGTAAGGAAGGGGAGATTGCACTGTCAGAACAATGATGTCCGGGCGGCAGACCCCGCCTGGTGTGGTAGTTAAAGGCTCTTCCCAGGAGCAGTAAAGCTGAATGTTCTTGGGCAGAGGAGGAATATTCAATTCCAAAGTCTGACACATCTGGGAGAGTAATCCTGATTCTGTGCCACAGAAGATGCTCCATAAACGTCCCAGGCATGATTATGTAATTTTAAAGGGTAGTAATAGCTTTGTTGGCTTCATATGTCAAGTTTGATCTGAAAGCATGAGTAGGTTTTGCACCTTTGAAGCTAATTGCAATCCCTAATGGTATCAGGCCTGTGTTCTGGATTCTGGTTAAGCTGAGCGTAAGCAGCCCAACGAGGACTGAAAAAACTGTTGCTGTTGACAGGAGCAAAACTGTAGTCTTGTCAGGAGCTCTTAAGAACCAAGATATACAAGTTCATTCATATCCCTTTTCAGGTGGCGAAGCCTTTCTTTAGGTCTGACCTTGCTGCAGTATGTTTAGTCAAATATCACGTTCTCATTAATTTTCCTACCTTGGTGAATGTGGATATAAATACTTTCGTAAGTCTAAAGTACAAAGATATCCATGACCATTAAATACTAGATAATGATTATTTTATTTCTCTTTTCTTTACTCTTCCTTATGAGCTAGCATATTTTACATTATTTATCATAACCCATGGTTTAGTAAAAACTTAATTATTTCTGAGTAGTTCTTAACCTCTTGAATGTATTCTAGAAACATTTTATGGATATTTAAGGAGTTGGACAATTGCAGAAGAATACAAACAGGGTGTAAACTAACATGTGACTCTTGGGAATGAGTCAAATGTTCATTTGGAATTGAAAATATACAATCCCAGGAGAGGGTTCTAAAGTGTTGTCAAGCTGTTTTGTTAAAATGTGTTGGATTTTTGTCAATACGTTAATTGTCAGCAATGGTATGTAAATGAGAATTCACTGTTACCTGTGAAACAGTCTCACAATAAAAACCCTGAACTCCTCACAAGATTTTTTTCTTTCCTTTGGTAAGGGAGGAAGGTTTAAAATTGAACGTTGTACAATGTACAAATTGTATATTGCAACAAGATTCTCCAACCTATATCTCTAGTCTAACCTAGATAGTTATTTAGTTTATTTGGATTCCAGATGTCAACTTCAAAAGTCATGTTATTCAGATGAACAACATAAATTAATAATCAGGGCAGATCTGAAAATGTTTGAAGTTATTCTTGTCTTCATTTGCAGTACCACTTGCCACTGATGCTGGCAGCGTTAGGACTTGTGTGATTACTTCTCTGTGCAGACAGAAACCCATTTGTTATCCTGCATTTAAGTGGATGCTTTCAGTCTTGCCGGTACCTAACAAAAAAGTCTTGACTTACAGATTTGAGTTATGGATCTTGCTTCTACAGTTCTGCATGTCTATGTCCTATTCAATCCCCTCTGGAATCCAGTGGTTGTCTTACACTCCGGCAGTTCCTGTGTGCACCTCACCTTTCTGTTTACCTACACAATCTGGCAGATTGGAATTAAACTGATTTGCGTTAGTAGGTAGGATAGCAAAGTCTTTCAGTTGATGATGCCCAGTACATACGGATACAGGAATACAGATTAGCTTGTTGAAATAGACTGTTATGAAGTTTTCCTTGAAAATGGATGTTATTTTGGTCCATATAGTTGAATTATGTAAATAATAGGGTTCCGATGCATATGTGCAGTGAATATAGAACTCCAGGATACTTGGTAAGATCAGTGGTGGAAGTAACAATGACATAAAGAGCAAAACTGAGCTCCTTAGTTGCCAAAAGAGACAGAGGTAAATACCCCAGACACAGACTTAGTCTCTAGTTGCAATCCTTCAGCACCTTAATGCTTTCTTCAGCAGTGATTTTGCCTTTATTACAAGAAGGAAATTGGTCAGTGACAAAGGCAGCTGCCTCCTGCTATGGCTGGCTAAAAATATTTGGTTTGTGATGGAATAACGTTTCATGTCTCTTATTACAACAAAATAAAAAACAACCAACCAACAAAAAAAACCCCACACAAGAAGCCCCAAACCAAACATACAACACCAGTGAAGGCTTCTGACTTGACAGCCCCAGAGCATGAAACCCCAGAATGGATGTAACAGCACTAAACCGCCCTGTGACACCTTCCATTGGCTTCTTTGACTTGAAGAGACCGGTGGGTGTGATGAAGATGCCATCTGGTTATGGCTTTTCATAAAAATGAATTCTGGAAAGTATAAAATGAGGTCAACAGCGTACCCTTTTGTTGGAAACCGGCTTAATACCATGAATGCCACTTAACTTGCATCCCTGCTGTCCATAATGCAGGTGGGTGGTTACAGTCAAGCTTCTGCTGCAGAACTTGGAAGCTGCATAAGGCCCAGGTTGGCCAGCAGCCCTGGGACAGAAGTCCCAACATAGGCACGCCCCTATCCTTGTGTATGCACAGGAGTCCACCACCTCTAGTCTTCATCCAGTTTTTAGGGCAGATCTCTGGGAAATACAAGGTTCACGTTAGAAGTGAACCTTGCCTCATTTGTGTGATTAGCTGTCAAGTCAAAGGAAACGAGATTGAGTCACTCTGCTCCAAAATAAAAGTGCATTTTTCTCTTCTTTCAGGTGGCATTCAGTAAACTTGGAGACAACAGCCAGGAAGCTAAGATTTAATTCTTTCAGGCTATCCTTGTTCTACGAGTGTGTTAAAGTCATTTTTCTAGGACTCTCATGCCAACGCTTCTCATCAAAATAACACTGTATTATCTCAAGGGTGTTAGTAAGAATTGAGCGAGCTTTGCATTTGTAGGCCTTCCTCAAAGGGTAAATCACCTCGAATTTCTTATAATTGGTTATTTCCTCACATATATATTATATATGTAATATATTTTTGTTGGTTTTGTGTAGGGAGCAGCCAGATAATATCCTTCTCAATCTTCTCTATTGCATCACCTCCTCTAGCACTGATGTGGATTGCAAGAAGTCAAGACAAGCATGACATCATGACTTTGGAAGTAGAATTCAGTAGCTTGCAATTTCCACAAGTCTAACCGACAGTCATCTGAGCGGGGGGAGGTGATTGTGCAGTGACGGTCAATATTTTCTTTCTGAGACGTGGCATGAAAAGAGATTAAGTTTCACTTGGTTACATAGCCTCTCATTTCCAGCTGAACTTTCTTCTGTTGTCAAAAATATGTAACTCCTTCTCTGACAGAGCATTATGATTCTAATTTTCTTTTGACACAGCAGAAAGCATTGCACCTTTTACTTAAAAACGTATTTCCAAAATTAGACAAGCAGAGGTCCAGCAGCTCTGCTTGTGAAATAAGATAATTCAGAATTATGATTTCCAGCATGATAGATAAAGATAGCAGGATTAATAAAAAGCCGGTGCTTGTTTCAATATCCGTATTGTGTATTTCTGATTTGTGGTCTGTGCTCAGCGATGCCGTCTGGTGTTCCACGTTCTTGAAGTGGAAGCAAATGATATAACCAACAGAGAGAGAAGAGCACGGTGGAAGATTTCAAATAAGCTGCTGAAGCTACAGTTGTCTGGCACTAGTGAAATTCACTTGATCAAAAATACTGTCCTGCTCTTATTTCAGCATCTTACTCGGAAAAACATTGAAATGCCCTGGAAAATGAAGTGGCAGTGTAGCAGCAGTAATAGAGAGAGAGGACTGATGAGAATACGTTTGCTCTCAGACATGATTCCCAAATTTAGGCTGCTGTTTCTGTCACTTAAGCCCCTTGAGTGAGACCATGACCCAGAAAAACAGACCTATCTTTCCCCAGTCACATATTTCCACTGCTTCTCTTGAGCTAGTGATAACGTTAGCACAGCTACATGGTCAGCTGGGTTAGAAACTGGATGAAAACCTTTTTTTTGGCTGATTTAGCTTCAACCAGAACAGGCTCCTGTTGCAGCTTCCTCTACAGCCACACAAATAATGATGCTTGCAGAGGGGAACAGATGTGATCACACATACGAGAGATCAGCACAGCCAGTCTTGTAACAGTGAACGCTTGTGATTTAGAGCGAGTTTCAGAGAGCATATTTTGGCTTTTTGGGGAGATCAGTGTAAAAGTTAGGAAACAGCATCCTCAGGAGCAGCAAAAATTCCCAAGTCATGTGCATGTGTGTGCAGAAGGAAGTAACACGCAATGATTTTCCTTCCTCTGGTTATGTCCTACACTTTGTCCCAGGGAAAGGAAAGAGGGACAGGTTTGCGTCTTTCTTTTTGCCATTTTGAAATAATTTGCGTACCATCAGTAGGATCTTACTTTCACTGGAAAGGAAGCATTTACCTCCAAAGTTCAGAGTTGCAAATCTCCCTTCCGATATGTGCAAGTGCTGCTGCCATTGGGCCCGAGTGATTTGATGCACTGTCAGTGGAAATACACTCTTCACAACATGACCTATCCTCTGTGAAAAAAAAGAAATATTCTTAATAAATCTGGACTTGATAAAACTGAGCGGTAATTGGGAGAGTGAGGATGAAGGAGCGGTCAGGCTAGGTCTTGGAGTTGTTGGGACGCTCCCTATGACTGACCCTACCACCCATTTTTTAGTGATGCATTGTTCTACGGGGGCCCCTGACACATTTATTGCTTTGATGGCATCTGCAGACTTGTACATGAAGTTTAAGCATGTATAAAAGCAGGACGTTTTGGGGAGTGAGCCTTTGCAGTGAAACAGTTAACACGGTGGTTGTAGTTCTGTTTCTTCCAGTGGTTGCTTCTGGGGATTGTTGTTCTGCAAAGGTGGTTTTGTTGTGGGTTTTTTTGTTGTTGTTTTCTGGGTTTTTTTAACTCTTGCCTGTGGGATTGTGCATGATTAAGGGTATGGACCAAACTCATAGAGTCTGTGAGCCCTGACACTCTAGATGAATGGTAGAATATGTATTTTGCATTACTTTCATGTATAAACTTTTCTCCTTTTGTTGGCTGCACTGCGGCCAGCAGCATGATTTACCCTGAACCTAAACACTTTGCCAACACATATTTGATGAGAAATATTAGCCATCACTAAGACACATATTTTAGCTATGTAGGCGGTCCCATACCAGCTGTGAGTTCTTAACATAGTTCAGTCTGAACAACTGGGAAAAATACGAAACCTGTTAACAGACTCAGAGAAAATATTGTATTATCATTATGGATAAACCACCATATTTAAACAGTGAGGCGTATCTTTAGCAATTTTATTATGGACAAAGACAATGAAGGTTGAGGTTAGAGACTTTGTATAACTTGAATACATAAATGAAGTCCAAAGAATGGATTTCATCAGCTTTAAAGCTTTAAGGGGTAACTGCAAATATCTGACCTGAACTGCCTAAGCAAAAAAGGAATTTTGCTTTGTAACCTTGTACCAAATTTTGCAATTCATGTAATTCACCCAGTATTAGAAATTATTTTAACTTGGAGATTGCAGAAACAAAAAAAGTCTTTGATTGTTGTGCTTTTGCTATTTATTGGGAAGATTTCACTGCTATTTTAGAAGTTTTATAATACAATTTGAAGAAAAGAAGAAAACATGCCTATAATACAATTTGAAGAAAAGAAGAAAACATGCCTATTCTTATAGACATATATTCTGTCCTGTATTGTACAAGACACCGTTCTGTTTTAAAAAATGAATTTGAGGAGGCCTGCCTTCTCAGTTTGGAGCCAAGCATATCTAGGAGGGCTGCAATTTATAGTCATATGTTGTAATATGCTTTTATGTCATGTAGTAGAACTTAATTGCCAAAATATGTGACAGTTCAAAGTTCCTGGAATGTAAAAATCTGGTGTCTCTAAATCCTATCCAGTTAAGTAGCTTTAAAATAAAGGGATACTCATCACCAAACCAGTCAGTGTTTTTAAAGCGTCACACTCATGAGCGCAACAAAATGATGCTACAATAAACCTGGCGATGCAGTGAACTGGGCCCAAGAAATACCGGCTCTAATGCACACATTTCATTTCCTGTAGCACTCCCCAGGGGTATTTGATGAGTGGCAGAGGTCCATCAGCAAAGGACACTTTGGTAAAGGGTTAGCTGAAGAGTTCCAGCAGTGAAGGGTAGCGTTAACTTAGAAGGAAAACCAGCAAGCTAGATCCTTATTTGAGATAAAAATGTCTCCATTAATTATACTGGCTTTAATTTGAAGTATAATTCAACTTGACTAGATTCTTCCCAGTGTTAGTCAGCAGTTTTCTACAGACCTTGCTGTGCTGAGTTCCCTGTCTAACCACACATTGCTGGATGCAATGCAGATCCCAAGGCCTTCTAGCTGGCCAGCTGCTAAGATTCCAGAGCTGCCACAAGGACTGCAGGATAGTGAAAATATATAATCATTTCCTCATTAAGGGTTTAAAAAGTGTTCCCTGATTTTAATTTTTATGAAAAAGTAGCTTTAAATGGCTCATTTTGCTTTTTGATTATTTAGAATAGCTGCACAATAGTATTAATGTATTTTTATTACTCATACTTCTTGGTTTTATTTTCATGTTTGCTAGGACACTCTATTCTTTATTTTACTCTCTGGTCCTGCTTCTTTATCTGCTTTAGTTCTTGTCACTTTTAACTGTGTGAAATGGATTCACAGACATCCAGTGGGAAGCGTTTATAGGTCAGTGACTAATTTTCCCAGGCCCATTTTGCCAACTCTGGTGATTTACACCAACTCTATTTAGAGAGAAAAGATGACTTTTTTAACCTATGAACTTACTATTCTCACATTGGCTTTTCTTCTATCAACTGATGTATCTGCTTGTTGAGTGATGATGACAGCAAAGTTAATAAGCTACACAAGTGGCAAAATGCATTAAGACACAGAAGAATTTGTTTCACATTTAATGACAGGTACAGACCCTGTCTGCATCAAGCAGTGCTAGTGTGCCCATCAGAAGGACCACGAACAGGACAGATAGATTACAGAGTAATCTAGCTATTTTATTTATTTGGTCCCCTTCCCCATCATACATGAACAACTTGCTGTTTTAAAGATTTTAGTCTTAAAACTACCCTTTCCTATAGTGAGATTACAGTAGTCCCATTTCACTGAAAGGGATCTGAGAAAGAGGGATCTGAGAAAGAGGGATGAAGGGATTTTCAAACGTCTTGCACAGTCTGCAGTGGAGCAGAAAACTGAATTTATGTTCCTGGACTGTGTGCAAATCAGGGGGTGGTTATTCTCAAAAGTAAAGCAAAGTACTACTACCTCTGTGATTACATAGTTTAAAATACAGCAAATGAATAAGCAGAAAGAGTTCAAGCTTTTCTTTCTGATCACTTACAAGGTGTCTGACTGAAGGCTTGCTGATAGCAACTGAAGGTAAAACTGGCGAGCTTCACCTGGCTAAAGGAGAAAGCCTTCTCTTCCATTTTTTTTGGCAAAGTAATGGAAACCGATTCTAAAGATCATGCCAGCTTTTGCTATATTTGTGGGAAAATTTTAAAATGTTCATATGGGAGCCTCAATTTTAGTTCTGTAGGCTTGCCTATGTCCTGGGTACTTTTTCCAGGAGAGGGAAAGGACTTTGCAAATCATACAGACGTTAATGTTTTTATTACTTTTGCAGGCCAGCCTTTCTACTCAAAGGACATTGATACCAGTGCCCACTGACAGTGGACAGAATTCACTGCTCAAACAGAAAACAAAGAAAAACTATTGGCCCATTTAGGTGCACACTTTTCAATCCTACATTATTTTTCAAAGGAAAGGGTACTTCTTAATACCGTATAGGACCTGAGGAAGTGGAACAGAATCGTTATGAAGTACGTACTCAAAATTTTATATCTGCTGTTCATTTGTTGTGCATTAATTAATTTTTGGTTCTTTACCGCTAAGATCCATGTTTCCATTTTCTGTATTTTCCAGGCATATACAGGGGATTTGTTTTGGGAATGGTGATTTTTGGCCTCTCTGCAATTCTAGATGGGTTCCTACAGGTATTTACAATTGCAGTACCTTGCTAAAAATCAGTAATCAAGGCTCATGCCTGGACACTTCTCTATCGAAAACTTGGACACTTCAAGAGCTTTAATTTTAATTTCCTCACTTTTTTTTTTCACCTCTTGATTTGAAAATTAACTGAGAAAAGTCTATTTTCACCCAATATAGATGTTCATACTCAGGAGAACTTTACTCGGTTTGAGAATGTGAACGGTTCTTCAGATATCTGAGTCTGTACAGTTCACCGTATTTAGCTTGATTTCCTGTCTCTGAAACTAACTTTTCTTCAAATCTATTCTTCAGACAAAGCCCTCTGTTATTCTAGTTACAAAGGCTGGTCTTCTAGGGAGCCTGTAAGCTAAAGTAATAAACTTCCCTGATGCCCTTCTTCACATAGACGGCCCAGCCTGAGCAAGTGTACGTGCAAACACATGCTTTTCTGTTGAGCTATGTTTCTGAATACTCAAATCCTTTGCATATTAACCTGTATTGGCTGGTATTACAGGACTTGTAAGCTCATACCTCACATAAATGTTTCTAACTGAGAGCTGCCATGACTGATAATGAAAATTGCTAGGTATTGAGAGTTGGGTAAAAGCGGGGAGTTTTATTTTCTTAAGATGAATTTGAGAGAAAACAGTCTGTCTGAACATGCTATCCTAAATTGCTGGGCCTGGTTCAGATCTCATTCTCAGTGTAAATTAGGACTAGCTTCATTGAAATGAAAGAAGCTATACTTGCCTAGACTTGTATGAAATCAAATCAGATTAAAAGATATCTCTTTATAGAATGGGATCTTTCACAAGCAGAAAGGACTAAAACACAGTAGGCTCTTATTCATACTCCATATAGACTCTCTAGCTGGCAAAAAGTGCTTTGTGACAGCACTGCCTGTTTTTACACATTATTTTGTTTTGTTTAGTTAGGCTGTTCTCTACAAGGGCTTTTATTGTTCAAGGGGGGCACTCCCACCCTTGCTCATAGTCATCAAGCCATACTATTGGGTAACGATTGCTTTTTACGTGCCAAGACCTCAGACCAAGAAACAGCAGACAATCCTGACATGGAAAGACACACACTGGCACAAAAAATCTAACTAGAGAGACAATGAAGAGAGAAAAACACAGAGAGAGACTGTATGGGATTGTGCTCTATCTGCCTACAAACAGTAACATCAGGGGCAATGGTGTTTTTCCCCAGTAGCTTTCCAAGTTTTAAGAGTATGTGAAACTGCGCCAAAGCGAATCCAATCAAATTCCACCCAGCTGGTTCAATCCAATAGTCCGTGCCTTCCTCCACAGTGCGAGAGCATCCATGGTACAACTTGCTAAACTGACTCCTTCCCTCCCCATCCTCACTGCAGATCTGTGCTGTACAGGTGATCTTCCCTCATATGCATAATGTGTGGGTTTCTGGCTGCTTCCAAGTGCAGATCTTATCTTGTTCCATCCCTGAAGACATAAAAAAAATTTATGAACAGTTATATATATACAAATATTTCAGTACGGTTGTTCTTGAAGTGCTTCACCTAAAACAA
>NW_010512429.1:0-4199 GCF_000687285.1 Phaethon lepturus | reverse complement strand
TGCCGTAGTTGAGGGGAAACTGCCTCCTTCTGCAGTGATTTCAAGCTGGTGAATAACATGGCAATAAGAAAAAATTATAGTAATACAATGTACACTTATCTGGGCTATGTATGTTTAGGGAAGTATTCTAACACCTGCTCTCCAGTGTATATCACCTTTATTCTTAAATCACCTATTTCCTCCTGTATAGTACAGGAAAATAGATAGGATGCTGCACTTCAGAGCAGGACCTTGACTTTGTGCTCTGAATTATTGCCTGGAATAGTATTTCTTCATTGACTAGCACAAGATTAATGTCCTAACTTATGCACGAAAGTGAAATACATGAAGTAGGTAGCCCAAATTTCTCCCTTTATCTTAAAAAGAAAAAAAATCTCGATTTACTCTTTGATTCAAATAAGGTTTCTCTCTGATTCAGATAAGGTACTTGCTTTCTGAGAAACAAGCGTGCCTTTCACCAAAGGACTAAATTCACTGATACCTAGCTTAAAAATACTCAAATGGCAAGACTAAGCAGTAACTCCCATCTCTTACATACTTCTTGTTAGGTCTTGATGTCTTTCCTGCAGGTATCTGCCAAGTAGCACAGAAACCCCCAGATATCTCTGATGACAGCACAAGGAGGGGCGGCACAGAAAGGGCTTCAGATAACTTGTGACAAGGCTGAAAGGACTTTTTTGGGCAAGCAGTGGATTTCTCCCTCCAGGAAAGAGAAGACTGCCTTAATCCTAGAAGAATCAACACCTTAAGCAAAGGGGAACTCTGCCACAGGAGCAGTCCATCCAAATCCATAAGGGTGGGAATCTAAGACATGATCTACGTATGCATTCTCTTGAGGAACACAGTGAAAGGCTTTGCCATATGGGTTGGGTCAGAATCAAGTATGATGCATTCTGAACTCCCCTTGAGGAAGAAAGTCTTTTACTGCCACTGAATTTAGGCTTGTAACAATAAATGTAAATAAAAACACATAGAATTACCAGAGGGTTAATAATTAACATTGCTCAGGTGTGTTCATCGCTGTGGTTTTAGTTGATTTGGAAATTAAGATTATAGTCAAAAGAAATTTAGCTATTACAATCAATTGTTTAGGGTATGATCAAGTTAGCAGCCAGATCACTTTTTACATAGGAATGTTCATTCGAAGCTTTTGCTTACACTCCATACGACAGTTAGCTCTGATAAATTTGACAATATGGCATTTTAGGGCGCAGGTACACCCACATTGCTAGTAGGACTCTTACTTAACATTAGATGGCGGTGTGGGGAAGGTATTGTGTGACACAAACTTCTCCGACTGTATCTGAAAGACAAGCAGAATCAAAAGATCTGGTTGTCACCAATCATTTATCTTAATGATTTTTTTAAAATCATTTGCAAGCAGAAAATAGTTTCGGATTAAATGATATTTATCTTTTTTACCTATTCAAAACAGATTAAAATCTTATCTAAGCAAAACAGTGACCTACATCTGCTAGTTTGAAACACATTTTTTGACAATGTTCTGGGAAGATTTCAAGCACAAAATTTAATGGGTCACATCATTAATATTTAACCTATTAAAATCCACTGTCTTCTGTACAGTGGAGATGCTAGAGATTTAAAGATATTTTTGTGCAGGAATAAGCCCTTTGTAAACAGAGGTACCTCAGTGCTGACCAATCTTGAAAGGCTTGGCCTTAGTTTAAGGAGCTTTATGGTGTTCCTCAGCTGATGCACGAAGTTGCTCAGAAGGGCAAACTCACTAAAATACATAATCTTAAACCTCAAGAATGGAATAGTCTCTAAGTGAAGAAAGCCACAGAACATCTTCTTGTGACATACATGACATCTAAGTTAAGTCAGTAAGGTGCAGTGAACTGTTCTTGCTTCACTGTACCAATATTTATCAAATAATACAATTACATTTGCATCATATACTTGATACAGCTGAAATAAAGCAACCATAATTGGAAACCAAATATGCTTTCCTGACATATACTTCACCTATGTACTTTTCTCAGCTCCTAGACACCAGCAGGAGACCATTAGCCTAGAGCAGCGTTCCTTTTCTTTGACTTTAGTTTTAAATAGGTACTGTAGCACCTTTGTCATTACAATGTACTTCAGCAAGCTCTTAGGATGAAAGGAAGTGGAATAAAGGTGTATGAAAAATTCAGAACAAAAGACTGCAGGTAAGAAAATAAGTAGCTACATAGTGATTACATGGTCACAAATGATGATCACGAGTTTTAAATATATTTTAAAACATTTTAAATGTTTACTTTTAGAATATTACTTTTAAATATAGACCAAAGTTTAAATAATTCCTTTTTAATGATGAAAGAATATCTTTTTAAGCTCTGCTTATCTACTTAGAGAAGCAGGCTATGCAATTAACCCATCTCCATCATTATGACATTGCCTGTTTTGTCTCAAAGTGTATGAAAATTGTAGTATATGTATAAATTGCAAGATTTGACTAAGAATTTGCCACAATAGATTTAGAGCTGTTAAAATGTTTCTAAATAATTAGGGGCTATGAAATGTTTGCTGTATGTGTAAAAAATTTAGTGGGATTGGTAGAGCAAGGCAAGGCAACACAATGCCTTCTCAGTTAACATTACCCAAGCATGTACTTAAAAGACAACGGCACTGGCGCCCTAGGAGAAGTCATGCTGGGACACTACAGGTCAAAAAGGCCATGAATGGGTAAGCGTACCTGATTCCAACAAAAAGGTGGGATTTAACAGGACAGGGAGCCATGGCAGGCGGGCAAACAGATAATTCTTCCACAGAGGTTTCTCTAGCTCTGTGGAGGTCCTCCTGTGAGGTGTGGTAAGCTAGGCATTTCAGTAATGTTTTATTTTTCTGTTGTATATGCACTAAGAAAGATTTGATTCTTACAAAACTCTGTTTGGAATTTTCTGATGGCTGCTTATGCCCATTTGAGAGTTCATCAACTCCGCCAACAAGAGCACAAGTTTATGCCCAGGCCTGGCCTGAGGAGAAGAGCGGGCTGCTCGCAGGCTCAGCCAACAGCTGAAGCTGTGCTCGAAAGGAGGAACCCTCAGCAAGCAATGACCTATCTGGTGATGGAAAGCCCTAAGTTAGCATGGCATCCTACAAGATAACATTTCTAAACCAGAGCACCAGCAAATACTTACTTTCCTTTTGTTTGGGTGCAAACTACTGAAGGCACTACTACACAAAAGACACTAAACCTATTCTCATTCCTCTTGAGTTACTCAGACGCAAAGGGACAGTGTAACTCACAAACCGCTGCCCATCCATGCTCGGGGTGTCACAAAATTAGTTACAGAAAACATTCTCAAAATAGTTAAAAACCCCCACATACTTTTTCTTTCTTGTTGTTTCTTTGTACCCCACTAGGATACATGTGCATCAAATGAACATTCAAAGATAGTTGAAAATGAGAAATCAATTTTTCTTTGCAATGTGTGATCTGAAAAAAAACATAGGATGTAAACTCAGAAGTCTTTCACGTAATCATCTGACTTGAGCAGATCTTATGAAAACATCAGATATCGTGTGCCTAGTAGAGTAACAAGTAATGGTTCCCTGGACGTTGGGCTGTCAGTCAAAGCATTTTTTATAAACATGCAAATGTGGTGTTATGTTACCACATCATCAGTGTAACTGTTCAAATACCATCACTCAGACCTCCAGTAGTCATGAGATTTGCTCAATTACAAACATTTTAAAAGTAGTTTTAAAAAAACAAACCCAGCACTAATGAAAAATAGGCACAGGCCCCATCTTTAGCATTCCACTGATACCGAAAAAGCGGATTTTGACTGAGAAAGCTCTGAACGCCGGGAAAGCGGTACGCAGGGGTGCGTTATGCACCCTCCTTCCTCTTTGGCTGGGCACCTTGGACACCGTCAGTCTAAAGGAGTTCCTAACAAGTTCTCAGAGAATTCGTGCGTTCTTTTAAAAGCCACAAAACACAGGTGAAAATTTCCCGCTGGCAGCTGCACGCGCACTGCCCGGCCGTGGGGCAGGCCGTGTGTCTGGCCGGGGTCTGGCCACTGCGCTGTTCGGGCCTCGATCAGGGGTGAAACGGAGAACATGCCGGGTTTCCACGGGGGTGACGTGCCGCGGAAATGAATGCGGGGGTGCCCTGAGGCACGTTTCCCCACCGGTCCGGCAGCGGGGCAGCGGCAGCGCCCAGCGCGGCTCCCAGCCCTGCGCCGCAG
>NW_010512428.1:16338-46595 GCF_000687285.1 Phaethon lepturus | reverse complement strand
CGGCTTGGTGCCTGCCTGGAACGATCCCCGGGGGTGCCCGGAACCTTTTGTGATTTACCACCATTAATTAGCGCTCCGAAACGCTGTTACGAAACGGGCGCCGCTCGCGTTTCACCAAATAAAGACTGCGGCATGCGGGGGTTAAAGGAGGTTGCTAAAGGTCAGAGAATGAGTCAGCAGCTGCGCTCGGGCTCCGCTCCGGCCTCTTCCCTCCTCGTTTCATTAAGACGACATTGTGGGGCCTAGGTCTAAAACGGAAGTTGATGGGGTAAAAATAATTTTTTTTTTTTAAATCCATGCAGGTTTATCAGTCCATTAGTGCCTCCCAGCCATTCCCATACCTTTATTGGCAAAATAAGGCCCTGGTTTGATTCGACACAACTTCTGTTTCACAGACAAATGAAAGTACAGCTGTTGGGAGATTTACCCACTGACACAGTAACACTGGGAGACTGCAGAGCCAGGAATGGGCTCCTGCTCTCCCTCGGCTAAATCCTCATCATAAGATACATTACCATGCATGATCCAATACATTTTTTCCTTATCCTATTTTCAATATCATGCCAGTCATGTGAACGTGTCCTAAATCCTGTGTTAGAGCTTTTGTTGTAATGTGGTATCTACAACAGTTGTGACTTTCAGGCACGCTAACATAGTTATGTGAGAAAATATGCCAAAAGAAGGTAACTATTACGATTTAAACAGAGATGGTTCTGTATTTAGAGTTCTCGCAAGCTTTGTGTCCCGTGAAACATGCTGTAAGCGGCCACTAGAGGGAATGCTGGTTTTACTGTTTCCACAGGTCTACAAGGGCAATGCAATTGAAAAAGGAAAAAAAAAAATTAAATCACACACAAAAAAATTGTTCTTCGCATCAAAACACACTCGCTATGCAGATGCCATCAGCACGTCAGGTGAAGATTTGGCTTTTCCAAGGAGTAATAGTTTGCCTGTTACTAAAGTCATTGCCATCTGTAGGCACTGTTTGAAGAGAGACATTACTTTCAAAAACATGTAATACATTCTGCAGTGTGAATTGGAAATTATTACTTTTTATATGTATGTGTGCAAGTTTAGCTTAAAAAAAAGTAGAAAAAACAATGCTATGGAATGTAACTCAAAATATTCTGTGCTTAGTCACATAACAAACCAACCCTTTACGTATGAACCCTCCCAGTTTGAAAACACAAGAGTTATTTGAACAAATGCCTTCAGGAAAAATTTGAAAATTAATGTTGAGATTCAACTATTAAGCGACTAGACAGCTTATTATAATATCAACTGTCTAACCCTACATCCCACAAGCTCAGATTTTTCCTATATTTAGAATTCAGGCTTTTCCTAAATAACTGATACACCTTTATGTGAGAAAGCTTTCATGGCATCCTCACTCTAAAATACATTTTTTAATAAATTGAAAACTGGTACACTAGGGATCATCTTTTTTACACCACAATAAAACTAACTTAAAAGCTGTGTTCCTTCCTCCCCTTTCCCTTTCTCTTTTGATCTCCCTTTTACATCTAAACAGCCTTTAGGCTCTTTGGAGTGAGACCCAAGCTTCTTGGGTTTTTAATGAATGTTACTGCAGACCCTGCATTTCCAGATCGAGGCTTGGCAGAAGACCTACGTATGCAGATGTTTCTCTTCTGCAAATGGGCTACTCTGCTTGTGGTACAGCCACTTGCAAGGAAAAATTCACAGCTTACTCCTCTGAAAGCCCCGTCTGCTGCAGCATGGAAGGTGGAGAGTGCAGAGGCCGGATCAAGAAGCTATAAAATCCTGTCTCAAGCCCCATCAGATTCTTCAGAAAAAGAGAACTGGCCTACAGGTTCGTGCCTTGTTATGGCACATGTTTCCACCCCACTATATACTTTTTCTACCCAAAACAAAAAGCATTTTTCTCAAACTAAATGTTAAATCTATTTGCCGTGAAGCTTCACAGTTCTCTGCGAAAACTTAAGCATAAGCGTTAGGTGTGAAGCCCAGTCTCCAAGATCCACTGGCCCAGATTCCAGATACAGGTCTAGACAAGTAAATACCACTGCTGAATTACAGCCTCAATATCACATTTACCATCTATGACATACCCAGAAAGCACAAAAATATGAGTCCTACCTAGGACTGCGATTAAGATCTTGTAAAGGTGAGTGTCTGAATTGTTTTGAGATTCTGAAAACAGACACATAACAGCTTTCTTATTTTCAAATCTACCTTTTCTTCTTTGCATATATCAAATTAACATTTACTCAGTGAGAATGTAAGATAAAATGAGTAAAAAGACAGGTAGTCCATGCAGTAGATGGCAGCAGGACACATAGAACTATCAAAGTTTACTTACTAACCCCTTGGTTGAAGTCAAATATGTGTCTTCCAAGTTTCAGAATTAAGATGCCTAGTCTCTAATTAAATCATTAGTCCCCCTCCACACACCCTACCTCACCTTACTCCATGCCCAAAATGAATGGGTGCTCAGAGAATGAATCAATACTGTGTAACATGGACATTGTTGGTAGTTTTGCTGATTCAGTTGCTTCTGCTGTTGTAAGACAGGTAGAAAATAAGGTGGGGGATTGGCAAGTGTTAGTTGCGAGTTCTTGTCACATTACGGATAGCTACCAAGAAGCACAAAATAAGAAGGAGAGACTACACAAACAGAAAATAAAGATACAGAAAAATGTGCATCCTAGCTACTTACCTCCTAAAATTGCCAACCACAAAGTTAAGAAAACACAAAGTAGATTTTAAAAAAGCATAATATTACAAAGTCATATTAGTAAAATATATATTTGGTTTGTGCCTACCTCTACTTTTAATCTCTCCTGTTCAAAGCCAATGTGCTGTCCTGTCTTTACGACACAGCTTCTACTGCTGACTCTCTGAAATACGGCATATCATTATTTTAATTCTGCTGCGGAAGCTTTCACATCCACATCTAGACATCCACCCTCAGTAATTAACTAAATACTCCCCAGACATCAGAGCAACCCTGCTCACCAGAGCTTCCACTTCTACCCAACACAGCAGCCTCTGTTCTGCAGCCATTCTGCCAGATCCTCTCACATCAGTTCTTTCCTTTCACAATGACTTCTGTATCTCCTAAAACTATTTATACTCATTCCCTCTTCTCACAGCCTTTTGGGGCTAGCTGCAGTGGTGGTTGGCTCTCTCCACCTTCCCAAGAACAACTCTAGGCATGCCCACCCCCACATTTCACCTCTTTAATCTCCTCACAGAGGGTGCTGTTGGGAAGGCAGAGCAGAGGAACAGAGGACTTCTTGCTTCCAGGAAAGATCTTTTTTCTTGAGTGCTAGAAGGGAAACTTCACTTGCCTCCTGCAGTGGTTCAAGAACAGAGAAACAGAACAAATAACAGGCCATATATTTTTTTTTTCTTCCAAGACAGGTCAGGAGTTAATGAGAAATTTATTTCATGTCGTTATGGCACATATTCCAGTTTTAGCTAAACTTTTATCACTACAAAGATAGAGCGAGACAAAAAATGACAATAGTAGTGGGGAAAAAAGAAAGACCTGACATAGCAAGAAACAATCCAGAAGAGTTATAAGTAAGAAAACTCTCTATCCCAGCTCAAAGCTTGCAGAAAAGCAAGTCAAGAAGAGACTACAGATGATCTGTAGGTTCCCTCTATCCTGGTTGGTACATTAGAATGCCAGGGGGTGTTCCTGGGCACTGGAATACAATCATATGTACTGTAATTTTTTTATAATAGCCCTGGCATAGTTTTGTGTGGAACAATAGCAAATAATTTTCAGATAAGGTTTGGGAGCTACCATAGGCCAAGGACTACTCTCAGCTGGCCATCTGCATATGGCCACCCCATATGGAAAGCTGGAACAAAGCTTCTAAGACAGCTTGTAAGTAAGCCCACACAAATACTGGAAAACAGTATGAATTTTGGTCCTCCAATGCCCCAGTACCAGCAAATAGTCTCAGGCACATAAAATTTCCTACGATGGATAGAACCATACAGATGCAGCCAAAAACTAAAGGTACAGTGAAGATAAGGTTGTTTAAAATAGTCCCACTGCCTGACTCCACAAGGACAAAGCAACAAAGAAAAAAAGAAGATACAGCTTGGTGATAAGTTGGATGGCTTTTTCCAAATAAGACATTTATCAGAACTGTGTTTCCAGCATCTTCAGAGATGTGGGGAAGCAGGGTCCAGAGGCTCACTCAGCTGCCAGGGGATTAATCCTCCACAGTGAGACCTGCACATAGCGTTATCCTTTCCCAAAACTTCATAGCTGCTCAGCTGAAATAATTCTATACCTTCAAAGAAGAAAGGACAAAGTATTCATATCATGCCATGATGCTATTTTTTTAGGCTGTCCTAATTTAATTTACCTCAATAAAAAAAAATTGAGTCAGCAGATACTGTCACAATGGCCTAGTATAACCTTAGTGTCAGAGTTTTTCACACAGTTTTTACTGGGCACAGTTTCTTTTATGTAATAGTTTGGCCTTTGTTTCCCTGTTTCCCCATATATACATATACCTCTACCAGTTCTAAGGAAGAAACACAACCCTACACACATAGTACCCACAGTATTCACACAGCCATGGCAACGCCATTACTGCACTCCAGCTCAGCTTGATTTGCCATCGTAGAAGGGATAGGGACGGGACAAAAGGGATGAGGGAGAGAGGGTTGCTGCCTGGTCAACCAGACCACTGCACCCCAGCACAGACCTAGCCAGGCACTCCACTTGCCTTACATCCCCCTACTGCCACTGGCTCTTCACTTGACTGTCAGAATAAAGACAATTTAGAAAGAGAGAAATGCAGTGAAGAAACAGACAATGTTAAAATATAATTTTCTTCGGGCTATTCATATCATACCAAGATTATTCACAGCTTCCCTTTGGTCCATGACGTGAGAGTGTCCAGCCTGCTAAGCATCTTTCAGAGCCAAAAAGTAGCTTAAGAACTTGGCAACAGCCTTGGTATACATCTGAGGAAAAGATAACTTTCTAAATAAATTGAAAGTGATCTTAAATTTTGTAAGACAGTCAACATCACAGATCTGGCAATTCCTCCCAGAGAAAACTGCAGTAATATTTACAGACACAGGAAAGTATCTTAGAAGCTCCAAAAAAAATACACACCTATAATCATTGCATGTATGAATGGATAAAAAGAGCGTTGAACTAACATAAAAACTTTAGCAAGAGCATGTAAGAATGTCCATGCTGTGGAAAACTGACTTTCAGCAAAGCCCCTCGTTCCGCAAAAGCTACCAGATGCAGTAAGTGTCTGAAAAAAAGACGACTAGGAATTTGCTGTGCCAGGTCTGTGAAGGATGACCAGCAGATACTGATTTTGCATATCTGGGAACTCCTGATATTGAAAAAACAGTAATGCTTGCCATGGAAAGTGTGTCATAAACTACAAAATCACACAAATCATGACATACTATCCCAGAGTCACCTTACAGAAAGCCTAAAGCACCAAATGTTTCAAAGAAAACAAAACAAAACCACCAAAACCAAACGAAAACCAAACCCACCATTCCAGCAAGGACCAGAATAGTCTTTACTGAATACAAAAGACAACAGAAGGAAAGAAGATGGAGTGACAGTGGTTTAGGTTGTAGATGGTTTCACAATGCTCCTCACAGCTTTGCCCCAAGACTTCCACAGTTGGTCACTTCTGGACCTCAAACATGAGATCCAGAAGGGAATGATTTCAGAAGTGTTTATTCCAGATGAACTTGAATGAAATCTCATGAAGCACAAACAAATGACATTAAAAAAGTGCCAGCATCAGCACTAGGACCAAGGAAGCTTGTTTCCTCAGGGTTTCCATCTTGTGATGAACTGAGGGCTGCGGTTGAATTTTTTCCTCAGGGTTAAGGCATTTGTAAACATTTGCTGCCATGTGGATTCTTTTTTGCTTAGTAACATGTGAGCCCATGAATGCCCTTCTTTACAGGATTTCTCTCAGGCTTTTCTCTCCTCACCCAGAGGGGCATATTTTCAACACACTCATTGGAAAATTACTTCTTTGTCCCCCTCTTTAGAACTTAGCTAGCTGTCAAATTCATTTAAATAATCTGCAGAATTACAAATCGCTGGTGAGGTTGGGGAGAGAAGAGAGAAACAAACTAATACGTATGTGCCAAGTAATTGCCAAAGTTCCCCTCCTTTAGCGACCTGACTACAAACAAGGACGATAAACATCTTTAATAACAGAAGCATCAGGTAATCTAACTAGGGACACAGATAGTCTCATAAGATAAACATGACATATTACTGTTTAAAATTATTAGAACGATCTACCTTTTTTTGAAAGGTCATTAAAAATCAGTGACTTGGTATGATTTCCTTCTTAGGATGAACACTCACCACATTTATGACATGAAGACTGGCATGTTTGAAGTATGAATAGATCCAGGAGAAATCCCAGGTGCTGACTGATGAAGGATATAATGATTTGGACAACACTTACAAAGTGACAATTTATTACTGTTGGTTAACCCCCCCCGAACTCACCAACAAAGAAAATTCCAGGTAACATGCAGCCCCCAAGAGCAACACAATAAAACTGCTGCAAAATGAAGCTGTACTTTGGGACTCAGAAAATCCAAAGTCTCTTGATTATCTTAAATTTGTTACTCCACAGCTTTTTTCCAAGCAAGTCATCAAATACAAAGTAGCTATGACAGCTACCACACCAACGTCATCTATTCTGAGTAGACAGAGCATCCGCATAACATCATTTATGAAAATCAACATGAAAATGTTAAGAATTATGAAGTTTTAATAAACAAATATAAATAGGTCACTTGTAACTTTATGAAATTAAAACACAACATTATCAAGAAACATAGATTTTTATATATAAAAGTGTTGTTTATTGTAAGGAAACTTTAAATATAACCAACAATATTGAAAATATCGTGACTGGCATTTATGGCCTTGATTGTAGTTTACTGCCATACAAGTAATTTCTAGTATTTTTCTTAATCACATCAAGCTAGTGCAAAATATAGGTAGCTTTTAGAGATTAAGCATACAGGATGACAAGAGTATAGATTTTGGTTACCTGATATTTCCTTCTAGTACAACAGGCTTCTCTTTTTTTCCATAAATCAAAAGTACAAAGGCAAGTTATCATATGTGCAATTATTCATACCAGGTTTCTAGGTTAAAAAAAAAGACATTTGTAAATTTTGCTCAGATTGTATTTTGTTAGGAATCTGACTTATAATTTATACCATACTGTATAAATTATATATTGTTATCACATTATATAATCATAATTTCATATACATGTATGATTATATAAATTGTCAGAACATATCACTAACTGTAGGATAATAATTACGCCGACATACACAAATATATGGCATTAGAAAAGTCATTATCTAAGAAGGAAAGATATTATAATTCAGGTGTTTGAAACAGGGCACAAGAAGCCTTCCTAGAACTCTTGAAGTTTCAATTTTGCAGAACTACTGCCAATCGCCATTATGTGCACACGTACATCAACAGATAGGTTAGTAAGCAGTATTAAAATTGGACTGTTCCTGAAATTTTCAGTCACAGACCCTTGTAAGCAATGAGCCCTGTGCTCCTAATTAAGGTGTTATTCTCTCTCCCCTCAGTCTCAGAAGGTATCCCATGCTATTATGGCTAAAAAGATATTATTTTCTAATGACCTACAGGTTTTTGAAAGCAGGACATGTTAGCTTTAATAATGACATACTTTCCAGATTTGTGCAAAGTTTTTGAAGTATTGATCTTTCAAATTAATTTTTTTTTTTTTTTTACTTCCTGATAAGGATTTTTCAAGGACAAGCTTAGTTTAGCATGCTTTTCGGTATCAATCACTTCAGTAATTGAATCTGGTCTTTTATAGCTAAGATTAGACTGCAAGAAGAGAGATATACAGAGATAATTTAATTTGAAATAGGTAAAAGATTTAACAGATAAGAAAGGTGAGACTTAAAAAAATTAACTAGAGAACAAGCATAGATAGAGAAGACAAAATGCATAAATATAAAACAAAGGAGAAGGTTATAGGTTATGTATGTTTAGGTAGAACATGACAATGACCTATGTCTTTGCTTTTAAAGCATTGAAGGTTAATTTGTCAGCCGTCCTCACTCTAGACTGTACAGAATACATGTAACAAATAAAAAATGCAGTTTATTGCAAAAATATACAAGTCCTCTAAATTGCATAAGATATTACAATGTCGTGCTGAAACATGACATATTAAACAAAGAGGACTTTCAAACAAATTACAAAATGTTAAAAATCAGATTTGGGTCATGAGCATTACACAAAATGCATTGTCATGCTTTATCTTATGATTAGTCTTGTGATATACTACATCAGTGATAAATGCAACATAAAATCATGACAACTGTAATTGTCAGAAAGTAATATCTACTGTATATCTTCTGTATTAATACATATAAACACTTTTTGTGCACTAATACTTTCAACATATCACATTCAAACTAACAGTCTTTCCAGAAAAGTTGTAACGTTTTTGAAGAACAGAAGCTGGTTTAACAAGTTGATCGCATGTGGGTTTTTTGAAATCTATTCTTTAAGGAAATGCTGTGCTAAAGGACTTGATTTTCAAAGGTGCTATGCTACTACAGGTCGTCTTAATGCCAGATGGAACCATCAATGCTAAGCACTTTAAAAAATCAAGTCCACAATTTATTAAATTCCTGGTTTGTTTACTAGTATTTCCACTGTAATAAGTCCAAAAAATACCCCCAAACCCACTCTTAAAATCACAGAAAATGCTTGGCATCTATAGGAAAAGAGACAATTTCTCAGTGGACTAACCACTACTGTGCTATATTCTCATAACAGATCTTGTTGCTCCAATGTTTAGTTCATGCACTGGGATCAGCAATGTCCATGTTTGTTCCAAACAGAGCAACTAGCTGCTCCTCATAGTTTGCAATGTTTCTTTTCAGAATTTCCATACAAGGTCCCAAAAGCCTTTCAAATGCCTGCACATCCATAACTAAGATAAAAGAGGAGAGAAAGAGAAAGAAAATAATGTGCTTATCAGTTGCAGACACTAATCTTGGTGTTTCTAACATTCCAATGTAAAATTTTAAAAGATAACAGGACAAATACTATTGAAGCGTATACTTTACACAGAAGAGAACCACTTACCATAGCAAAACCAAGATCAACCAACACATAGCTGTCTTGAAATGTCATAAATAAACTTAGAATTTGCTGCAATTCTTATTTTGAAAATATTTTCATATTAAGATTTACATCACCCAAGAGCTGCTGAAGAAGTCTGGAAGGGCCTGGATTCTTCCACAGAATACAGTTTTAAGATCCTTGAGTTTTCAAAAAACCACATCTGTTGATGAGGTTGTTGGCTATATTTGGGGTCTAACGTAGCATATTTCCTTGCTATTTTCACTTGCTTTCACCCACAGTGGAAATTGTAATAGATACTCATTTCCCAGCAAATGTAGGAAAAGTTGGGAGACAGTAATTCCCATGCAATGCCAATGCGTAGCCAACCAGAATATTTTCTTTACTGGATCACATAATGTTATCCTCTATAGTTCTAGCCAACAGGCCAGAGAGAAAACTTCATACTTCAACCAGCTTCCAACCTGGTGGCCTGTAGTCTCTTGGCTCCTGATAAAAGTTTAAGACCTGTGCTATTTGGGAGGTGCCAGAGATCTTAGTGACTCACCCATACTGGGTAACGACACTCTTCCTCACCACTGCCTGTTATTCTTTCCTCTGTATCATCTTTGATCTTTATTGCCTGATCAACAGGTTGTCCAGAGAGGAGGTAGATGCCCCATCCCTGGAAACATTCAAGGTCAGGTTGGACGGGGCTCTGAGCAACCTGATCTAGTTGAAGATGTCCCTGCTCATTGCAGGGGGGTTGGTGTAGATGACATTGAAAGGTCCCTTTCTCTGTGTTTGAAGGTAAGGATTTTAAAAACAATACCTTTATAAGTAAGTGAGAAACTTTGTGGTTACTGGCTTGGCAATCAAACTGTCATTCATGAATGCCAAATCTGTCTTAGCAGTTTACATTTTTCCTATAATTAGATACAAATATTTAGGAGCTAAACATCAGACCATGAAAAGCAATGGGTGAGAAGGGTTGTCTATGAGACCAACTTCTACGGTCTTTGCTTTTCCTGTGCCTGAGGCTACAGTGTGACAGAATGATTAAATTAACAGCTGGCGAAGACAAAGAATTTGTTAAAGCTTAACTCATGGTGATAAAACAGGACAGGATTTTTACCAGTTATTGCTTGGATGAGAGTCAGTCTACTGAGAAAATAAATAATTTACCTTTCTGCAGA
Source organism: Phaethon lepturus (assembly GCF_000687285.1). NCBI lineage: Eukaryota > Metazoa > Chordata > Aves > Phaethontiformes > Phaethontidae > Phaethon > Phaethon lepturus. Next base: position 36,254 of record NW_010512428.1, on the reverse strand, counting down.
GTACTAGACATTTATCTGATAGCTATAAATGGTTTGCAGCACTATCTGTACTGTCCTGAAACAACTTTTACTTCCATGCAATCAGAGAAACATTGTAGAATTTGTGTTTAATATCAGTTATCAATTACAAGTAATTTTTGCAGATAAATAATGTACATAGGAATGCACAGTAATAGATGATGTACTTACACAGTCGTATTTGGGTAAATGTAATTAAATCTTACATTTGGAGAAAGACAGAGTTCACAATAAAAACAACCTGACAGATTATGTATCATTTTATATTAGATATAAAATATTATTGAACAATACCTAAACATTTGACAGTGCCAAGAGCAAATGCAGAAGCGGCTCGTGGTTTGTTAGTTACAAGAGCAAGTTCTCCAAAATACTGTCCTCGTGAGCATCGAGCTATTTCAACTGCTCCATTCTCTTCTACATCTTGTTTACCCTGAAGTATCAGGTAAAAAAAGAAAGAGAAAGGAAGAGAGGGAATGAGAGAGAAGTTAGCTGAACTTGGGATTGCATAAGCAAAATCAGGAACAACAGTAGCATTACTGTTTAAGATTCAGAATACATCACGATTTAAAAAAATAGAAATCTGTGTTGTAGCGATGTTTACCTTCCTTGTCATTATAATCCTTACTTCTCCAGATTCCACAATGAAGAAAGAATCTGCCAAGTCACCCTGTAGAAGAAAAAAATAAAGTGAATAAAGGAAATGTGAAATCTCCTTTTTAGTTTCATGATAACTTTAAAATATCTGCAGCCAGTGCCTTGAAGCTCATCTTTTTGATACCTGTTGCAAAAGAAATAACTTTTGATGTGAAAACCATACTCCAGGCACGTAATGATCAAAACTTCTATACAGAACTGATAGAAAGGCTTTTTCATGAAAAGACATAGCTGACTGTGCCTTATACAAAAAGCAGAGAAAAACAATGTTACGGAAGATTTTAGGATCCTTACTCCTGTTTCTCCATCTCTGTATTCCTTTCAAATTATTTTCCTTACAGAGTTTCCAGTATAAAAAGCCTCCAAGGGCTGTCTGATATCCAATAATTATTTTGGGGCAAGACAATCTCAGTTGCCTACACTGAAGAGTTTACTTCCGCATTCTTCTTCAAAAGATTATCACATTTTAACAACAAAACCAAAGTGAGTCTTCAGTGCTCCTTATTGGAAGCAATAATTCTTTTATATAGTTTGAATTTCTAAGTATACTAAAAATGTTGACTCCTTTACTCACACCAACAGAGGGATGTTTTTCAAAGGAAATGAAAAATTTGCTTCTGAAACAAAATAAGCACTTTGCTTAGATGCAAGTTTCATTGTTTTTTTATTTTGTCTGAGAAAGAAAAACCTACTTTTAAAGTATATATTGTCTATAGATAACATGATAATTTTTACTTATTGGAAGAGAAAAACTAGAACCAGAAATAAACTGTACCTGAGCAATGATTTGTTCTCCATCTTTGTACACTTTGGTGCCAATCACATCAACCACTTTTAAACGCTCAGATACCTGCATTTAAAAAAACGAAAATGTAAGAAATATATGGTTAACTTCATGATATTGTATTTAGAAAGCCCTTTCATGTTTTTTTTCATGAATCTTTGCACAAAATAGTGTATCTTCATTTTCCTGTTTTGATAATCATTAAAAAAGGAAGAACAGCTGAATAGTGTTCCAGAGGTATATTACAGTCTTAACAGCTAGATGTTTTGATAGAGCTTCCATTTTTACAAGAAGTCTATCTATCCCAAGTCTTCAAAAATTATTTTCAATAAAGCATGCATATAAAAGTGTAGCTGTTAAATGAAAATATTTTGAAATTCCCTAGGTCATTGTTTAATTGTTTTGGCTAATATCTAGTAAAATTAAGCTTAAGAAAATGAAGGTAAAGCTAAAAAAAAATTAGTTTTTTTAAAAAACACAAGATTAACAATAGCTCTGTATCCTGAAAATTTTAGAAATGTCAAGAATATATTCCTTCTCCAAAACAAAAGTATGCAAAATTTTATCGTGGAGAAAATTTGTATTCCAAATTTAAATTTTGAAAAAGCAGAATCTTATCAGGTACCTTCTGATATAGCCATTAAAATAATGCAATAGAAATCTTACTTCTAAAGATTTAAGGAATGGCAATGACTCAATAAAATTTTCATACATTCTTCTCTTTTTGGCATTATTTTTCACAATGATTCTTCTGAATGTTACCCTGTCCTGTAAACACAAAAAGAAAAAGAAAATTTATTAACAAAATACGTGTGTGGTAGAAAATACTTTAGAAATGGCCAAATATGTTCAAATTATCCAGTTTTAGCCACTCAATGTAGCCATCAAACTGGCTGGCTAGTCTCCCTATACAGTCAGTTGAGAAAGATTCCTCTAGAGGTCAATCAAGAGTTCCTAAAGTTAAGCTCCTGATCTGATTCACTTTGAGAAAAGCTTCTCTGCCCTTCAGCAGAGAATACAGAGTTCACATATACAGGGTAGAGATTTTTCCTTAAACAGGTTGGCTACACAATGAATGCTGATAATTTATCACAATGAATGCTGGGTAATCTAAGATATTTAAGAAAACCTCAATATTTAAATATTTAATTTACAAAGTTTATTCATATCCTGAGGTCCAACACATATTGATAAAGACTCAAAGAGGTTTTTATATTATTTTACAAACAAAACCGAAATAAATGGGTTTGGGTCTTAGGTCACTGTCCACTTTCTGCTATTTCAACAGAACAAGAATCACTGCTGCCCTAAACAGCCAACTGGACATTCCCTACTACAACCCAAGCGAAGACGACAGATGGAAAAACTACATGTATGCTGTTTTCTTCTCTTAACTTTATATGACTGTATCCTGGTGACAGACAGAGGTGAAACACTTTGCAAGCCTTCACTGCTACAGGTGGGACTTGCTGACCAACACAACTCAATCCAATTTAAAGCCATTCTTACAGCGTCCTAAAGTCTGCCGTGATCCCAAAAGTCATATGGATTAAGCTGGTGAAAAACCTTGCATTTTGCTTCAACAGGAAAATGTTATCTTGGGATCAGTCATTAGATTGAAATGTACATCTTGAAGAAGATGGCTGTCCCAGTTTTCTTCTTTTGGTAAATTCTAATACTGTTGTCAAAGATCCAGATAGTATAACACTGATAAATAACCTCATATTTGAATTTTACTCTGGCACCAAAGGCATTTCCTATCAAGATGTGGGAAAACATTATATATATATATATATATATATGACTAAGTAATTGTCAAGTGGCTTGCAATTTGTGAAGTTATCATTAAAATAGAATAAAACAAAATGATTTTTTAAAAAACTTAGTGTTTTCTTAAGCCTCAGGTTTGCTTCTGCAGATTCTCGAAAAGACAGTATTTGTGTTGGGAGTTCTTAGAATTTTTAAAATTAAACTTTCCAAAACTGTAATTCTTTTTTTTTATGCTGATATAGTATAACAGTGCGATTTATAAAAAATAATTAAAACAAATAATACTTGTTTTAAGATATTTCACTTACCAATCCCCAGATGGCACCAGGAGAGGTAGCTATAATTGTAGCTGCTCTGGGTGTATTATACATTAAGGCCAACTCACCAAAACTTCCTCGGTTATCGTAGGTTCCAACACACCTCCCAACACCATCGCATTTTACATAAATATCATATGTACCTCTGTTAATAAAATATATAAATACAGTGAGTAGAATTCAGTCCTCGTCTTTGCTAAGCAGCCTCTCGCTATATTTTTTTATAGCATGAATTCCAAAGATAAAGTATTTGAAATATACATTCTCTTGTTTAAATGGTATTAAACATCTTGCAGAGACATTTCAATCACTTCCATAAATAATAAAAATAGTTCCTTTTTAAGCGTAAAGATAGCGTTATTAGTTTTTACATTAATTCAGTTTAAAGACAGACTGGATGTACAGTGATCTACTGATCAGCAGAACTTTTTAAAAATTAAGATCTAACTTAGTGTCAGTTTCTTAATTTCATTTTAAACACAATAAATACAAATGTAACAGGATTTTGCAAAAATTGTATTATTATTCCAGTGATCATATCATAACAAGTTATTTAACATTGAAAATACTTTATAGTAGTAACTTATAATGTAATAAATAGAGGAGATGCAGGAAACAGAAGGAATGAATATGAAAAGCAATTAAGATTGTGAAATAAAGATATGTATTTATCTAATATATTGTGGATTTCTCCTCCCCATCATTAAATTAGTAACTTTTTTATGCTTTTGGAATGCAGTAAAATCTGTTGTCTTGTAAAACACGACATAGCCACCCTCATTGATGCTGAGTCATCATTTTGTTCAGTGCTGAATGTTTGTATGGTACATGTCGATAAATCATGTGAATGTAATGCAAAAATCTGTGCAATGATTTCATTGATAAGGGACTTAGAGGTGATTCACTGCAGCTAAAAACTGCAAGGCTGACAAATTCTGTTACGTCACTGCAGCTTTTTGGATAAGAGTATCTGTAACCTCACAAAGCTGAAAAACATTGACTCTTCAGCAAAGAATCCTGACACACTTCTATGACCTTCTGATTTAATATTTCAGTTGTAAGGGACCAGCAACAATCACCTAGTCCAACTGCCCGACCAATTCAGGGCTGACCAAACATTAAAGCATGTTATTAAGGGCATTGTCCAAACACCTCTTAAACATTGATGAGCTTGGGACATCGACCACCACTCTAGGAAGCCTGTTCCAGTGTTTGACCACTCTCTCAGTAAAGAGAGGGTGCCCTCCTCTGGAAACATTCAAGGACCTTCACATTCTTCTTAAATGGTGGGGCCCAGAACGGCACACAGTATTGAAGGTGAGGCCACACCAACACTGAGTACAGCGGGATAATCACCTCTTTTGACTAGCTGGTTACACTGATCTACAACTGACCAAAAAACCTTTGCATTTCTTTTAGAGTTCTAGCATAACATTTCTTTCAAACACTCTCAGAAATCACTCTGTTAGCCTAAAACTAAAGAAAACTAAGAAAAGGTGAACCTTGCTGGAGCCTGTGCCAACAGACTAGTGAAGGATGCCAAAGTAAACACTCTTCCTAACTCACTGGACTCAACAGTAACCAATATCTAGGATTTTACCTAGGTAACTGCTTTTTCCAGTACAGATCTCCAAATGAAGAGTAACGACTTAGCTACTGGAGGTCTAGTAATACTCATGCAAACAAGAGAGTCTACAGATAGTATTGAAATGCAGTAAGATTTCAAATATTGAGTTATAAAAAACTTTTCCCATTGTATTTTGTGTTAGATCTCTTTCCATGTAAAAAAAGAAACAACAGCCTTTGGGATCTAGCAATACATAAAGAGGACAGGGACATATTTCTACATGAAAAATCTACCTCCGTTCAAAAACCACTCTCTGTAGCTCAGAGCTGTACTGGTTCATGTGTGTTCTTTTTTCTTTCTCCCATGCAAACATATGTAAGAGTTAAATACAAGTATGTAGAGAAATAGATTTTTCTCAATGGATTTTTGCATAATACTTTGTGCTATAAGACACAGCAACTCACCTATCAATGACGTAGAAGTTGTCACCATCATCCCCTTGATCAATGACATGTTCCCCTCCTTCAACCAGCTTTTCAAACATTGCATCTAACACCTGAGACATCTGTTCCTGTTTAAAAGAGCACAAAGACAAGAAATTATAATCTGTTTTTAAAATTTTACTCTTCAAATTAACTAACTGTCCAGCCTCCCAATATGCAGATAAAGAAATGTTCATGGACAGAAAATATTCATGCTACAGAAATGCGTGGATCAATCAAGAAGACAATTTTATTTAGTATTCAGTGTTAGCTTCTTCGTTTTCCAGTGTTCAGAGCCCAGCTTCCCTTCTTGTCCTGGCCAATGATAACATAGATCTTGTCTGCAATATAAATTGCTCAGAGCATCCAAAGATAGAATTTCACCCTGCAAAACTGCATAACATTATGCAGTTAAAAGAAAAAACTGTATCTCTCATTGCAAACAATACACTTACCTGTTTTTGTCTTCAGAACTATTTTACAGAATTCAAAGTTTCAAAATTATTGTAAAGTATTTTGAAAATCTAAATTATACAATGCCTGCACAGTGGTGGGATAGATGTAACCATAAAGGTCTGCAGTGCTTTAGTTGAGTAAGTAAATTCTGACCTCATTGGGTAGGAATTTACACATAGCTATAAAACTACTTTGTTAATTTGAATGGAATATGAATGTTTAGAGAGAAATGTTAACAGACTAACAAAAAGTCATCATCTGAATTATGACTGTCTAGTTACAAAAACAAATCACTAATTACATAATTTGTCTTGTTTGGTGTAAATCTGTTAAAACTTAACTATTCACATCTAAAAAAACCCCAAACACAGATCATTGAGGGTTAACGATATGAATCCTAAAAAGATAACCTAACAATTTAAATTTTATTTTCCATTTATCCAGCAAGATGCCTACAACTCTACAATAAACACAAAATTATCCTCTACTTGTTTGAAACTTATGAAGTAGGTATCATACTGGAACAAGCAAGTTCTAGTGAAAACCACGGTAAAGAAAAGCCTGTAGATTTAGATCCCCCCGCGTTTTACAGTGATTCAGTTCATACCATTTCCAGCCATTGAAAGATGGCATTTGCCATCTAAACACTACCAGCCTAAGCCAGTCCTCTAGAGTCCTTCTGCAGTCCATGGACCGAGATAACCATACTAGATAGCTCAGAATCATTCTCCAGAGATTCCCCTTTCTTTTCTCTGATGATAGAGAGATCTACTGCAACTCACAGTTAGACACAATTTTTAGACAGATAAAATTAGGTGAAATGAATTACATCCTTATTCTGTTTAATTTCATCACTTACTTAAAGCTTTTAAAAATATCAGCAGTACAGTATTATCCAAGCCTTTTTAAAAAAATAGAAGCTAAATACAATTTTACTTCACAGAGTTCATTGTGTGTGGACACAAAGAGTAACAGAATGGCAGGATCCATCCTCAGTACAGCTGATCATGGTAAAATACAGTAAGACGTCATAAAACCTACCTAGGCCAGCAAGGAATCATTTAATTATGTCTCTACTTAGTACCTTTTTTAGCACAGACAGGTATGTATTTGCAAAAAGAAGGATCATTTTACTATCAGTGAATGGGTTAGAGTTCATTTCAGAGAACGAGAAAAGTATGCGTGGGTGCTATTGGGAGAGACTGAAAATAAGGTACACGAGTTTTTAAAAACAACTTTCATTGCTTAAATTAATAGATAATATTACTTCAGTCTTTTCAGTTCTCCCTATGTAAACTAAAAGGAACTCCTACAGAATCTGCAAAACTGACCTACTGTCAGTTAGTTGTCTAAAGCATTGGAAGCAGCACATTCCCTTCCCCTTGCTCTACATCTGAATTGGCAAAGTGAGTCCCCAACCAACAGTCCTTGGCTGCCATTTGAAACCAAGTAAGAACATGCAGAATGCTCCACACTTTATGGGAGGCTAGAGGGTATATGTTATCCTCTAAATGCAAGCAATGCAAGAAAAGTGTATTATATGAGCCCTGATCCTTGGAAAAAAGTAACTCCCAAGACATCTTGGAAAACAGATTAAACTAAAAAGACATTTATTTGCAGTACTGAAGGAATAATGCATATAGTTAAAATCTTTAATCAGTGTGTTTCATCTCAGATTTCAAGTTAAAACATTTTCCACCTCATAATTATGAATCAAACTCACCAAAACACAATTTTTCTGGTAGGTAAATCCATGACTTTGTTTTAGACAACAGAGTAGAATTCACAAGTACAATTCCCCATTAAAAAATGCTTTAAACACTTGAAGGTATTTAACACATTTGAGAGCCGTCTATTATCTGCTGACGTATTGCATATGTATTTTAACTTTCTAAATAAATTCCAACTAACTTAAAAGTTAGTTTCTTTCCTAAAGCTTTCTATGTAAAATTAAGATAGAGCAGACTGCAATAACCAAACCAGGCACATGTGTTTTGCTTATACTGTAAGAATTACAAAACCTGCTTGCCCAGCTTGCTCTATGTGAATCCTCTTCATTTTCTGCCAAACTGAGGCTCAATTTACTGGCACCCTCCATAATTACTTTGAAAGGATAAAGATGGGTAATTTTAGAATTAAAAAGTAGATCTGTTATCATACACAGAATCAATTCTGGTATTTTGTAAAATGGTACAGTCTGAAAGCCTGTCTTCCTTAAAGCAGATCTAGCTCTAAAAAATACATATAAAATGAAAACAGGAAGAGGAGTTTTTATACCAGTGTTTGTAAATCTGCTATGTGTAATGCCGTGGCAATCTGGTAATCAACATTCTAAAGAATGATACTTTAAAAACATGATAAACTTTTTAACAGAAATAAAATTAATAAAGAATCTGAAGTATTAAACACGTATGTTGTGCAATCTTTGTGACTTCTGCTAAAATTTCATTATCTTAATACAGTTTTTTCAAATATAATAAAGCATTTATTTTTCTTAAGGATAATGCACTCTACAAATATAAAGAACCAAAACTAAAGTTTAAATTGTTTGAAATTTGATCAATTATATAATGTTTATTTACATACTCTGATTAATACACGCAATGGATTTTTTTTTTCCTAAACTGTGAAGCATGTAAATGATTCAAAAAAGGCATATTTTTGAGAAAGTTACGGGAACCTTGGGTCGTTGCCATGAAAGCACACTTTAATCACCGACCTTTGTGATGGAGAAAATATTTTCACTTCCTTAAAAGTGAGGAGATTGAAATAGCAAATCAGATTTTCTGCAAAACATTCACAATACAAAATTCATCTATTGAGATTTTTCTTTTTATAAAGGCATTTTCTTTTGTGAAGTGGTAACTGCATTTCTCTCAAAGATTCTTCCTAACAATTGAACTTTAATGACAGAGCATGATTTCACAAAATAATTTACTAGACAGGTGAATAAACATGTCATAGTTACAGCCATCATTACTGCCTCAGTCAGCGTGGATTTAACTGCTGGGAAGCAGGAGTGCAGCAGAGCATTAGCTCCCTTATCGGCATCAGCCAGCATGATATATCCTCTCATATCACCTCAAGTGGAGAGGATGTGGTTTTCTTCCCTCTTTTACTTAGAGACAAAGATGGTACCTACCATAGTTTTATAGCAACCTAAATGAACTGTGCTAGTAAAGTTCTTTTGCGTATTTAGATCAGCCAGAATCAGAGAATATGAAGTACAAACTCAGCAGGAGCAGGGAATGGACTCAAGCACTGACTATACCATGTCTGGGTTGCTTTGCACTTGGTGCGATTGTCAGCACAGCTGGTACAGTTTTGGCTTGTGCCAGCTATCACTCCTCCTGAAAAACCCTGGTCACGGCTTGGAGGAATGCCTGAGCCAGGGCTTCTTCCCAGTAAAGCTAAAACCACCCTGGTTAGCTGCTTGGTTTGGTGGGATTAGGAGGAGGGGAAGGTGCAAGAGAGTTTAGCTGTATGTATGTCATACTGCACTGCATGGCCTCAGGGACAGAGAATGTCCTCTGATCTAGTGGCTTGTTACTAATTACTGAACTGAATAAAGGTGACAAGAATTGAGAATTTCAAAATAATCTACTGCAGGCAGTGAAACTCTGCCTTTGGGCATCCTTTTTAATTTCCTGACAAACAAAATCTGTATTTCTAGTCAATCAGATGACATTTTCCTTGTAATTAAAGCCTTCAAAATACTGAACTAAGGAAACATTTCATATGAAGGGCATGTGACTATGACTGATAACTAGTAAAAAACAGTTCACAGGTATTCTTAGCTCTTTAGTCCGAAAACGTGTAAATCAACTCCACAACCTCTCTACGCAACCTGTTACAGCGTTTCAACACCCTCACAGTAAAAAAGGCTTTTCTTAAACAGATTTTTTTGTATTTAAGTTTGTGCATGTCTTGTCTTAACCTGTCACAGCACCACTTCAGAGCAAGTCTGGTCAACAGATTGGTGCCTCCCCCTGCTGTAGAAAGGCATTCTTGTCTCTTCGGTGGACCCTTGAAAGATGTTGTCAAGCTCCTGATTATCCTGCCTGATGCTATACAGTCCTTCTCATGTCCTTCTGCAGTTCCTTCAGCTTGCAGCTCAGCACTCTGACCACAGCACATCTCCCATAGGTGAAGCCGCCATTGCTCCTCAGCTTTCAGGAGAGACACTTGCCACTCCCAGCAGCCTGAGATCAAGATAGTCATATCCTACCTCTGGATCTGGGTTGAAACCTCTAATGTGTCATGCTTGGCTAGTCCAGCCTGTGCTGGGGAGCACTCCCTGTGGCCCATCACCACTGTCATCACACCAACTCTAGCAGTCCCACAGTCTTGCTCACTGTTTCCAGTTCTCCTTCAAACTCCCATCTGCACAAACTACCTCAACTGCAAAGTCTCTGCTAGTTTGTCCTCTTTGCTGTGCTCCTGTGAGCTCTTTCTCCTCAATGGCAGTTACAGAGAGGCTCTTCACCAACATTTCACAAAGAGCCTGATGCTCTCTGACAGTCTGCATGTGCTAAGTATTCTAAACACTACACACTTGTGGAAAAAAGTAGTTGTCCTTCTTCCCCTTTATCCAATGGTACCACATCAACTTCTAGCATAGAAGCATAACTTTAATGTCAAAAAATACCTCTAGTACTTATCATGGTGCCTACGAACAGCATGGCACCTAAGCAGAGGTTTTATGAATCACTTTGTTATAAGTTAGGAAATATTTTACTGTGCCTGAAGTGCAATTCAGATACCAGGTACCTTTATGAGTCTAGGCCTGTAGTGATACCCATGCATAAGTAAGGTATGTGCAAGCCTGATGTATTGCCATTTCATATCTGAAATGTACAGAGTTGTGCATGTGTTTACAATCAGTTACAAACAAAAGACATGACATGAGATTCAGAAGAACAAAGCCCCAGACCGAAATGATAACTGGTTTACCAAGGACATCCCCCTGGAACAGTGTCTGATTCCATCCTTCTTGACAGGTGTTGTAGTTTAGCCCCAGCCGGTGACTAAGCCCCACGCAACCGCTCGCTCACTCCCTCACAGTGGGATGGGGGAGAGAACTGGAAGGGTAAAAGCGAGGAAATTCATGGTTTTAAATAAAGACAGTTGAATAGGTAAGGCAAAAGCTGCACACGCAAGCAAAGCAAAACAAGGAATTCATTCACTACTCCCCATGGGCAGGCAGGTGTTCAGCCATCTCCAGGGAGGCAGGGCTCCATCATGTGTAATGGTTTATTGGGAAGACAGACGCTGTAACTCCAAACGTCCCTCCACCCCTTCCTTCTTCTTTATCCCAACTTTATATACTGAGTATGATGTCATGTGGTATGGAATATCTCTTTGGCCAGCCTGGGTCAGCTGTCCTGGCTGTGCCCCGTCCCAGCTCCCCGTGCACCCCCAGCTTTCTCGCACGAGAAGCTGGACTGTCCTTGACTGCTTAGCAACAACTCAAAACATCAGCACGTTATCAACATTTTCTCATCCCAAATCCAAAACATAGCCTCACACTAGCTTCTGTGAAGAAAATTAACTCTACCCTGGCTGAAACCAGGACACCAAGGCAAGTTAAAAACTGCAAATAATCACTCAACAACTGTCCTAACATATACTTTGAATCACATAAAGTACTGTACTCCAGATGCATGTTGCCTTATTTCATAACAGTAGGTTAGCCTCAATTTCTTTCAAGTCAACAAAACAAGCATGGCAATTATATCTCAAGACAATTCCTTGAAAAAAAATTCAGTTAGATAATGGATATTGAGTATAATTAAAACTGCATTTTATTTTGTATACATTTCACACAGATTAAAAATCCAGTCACTTGTATGTCCTTGCAAGACAGCTTTTGATTCTTTCAGGAGAGCTGGTAGACCATGACACGTCCTTCCCAAATGCCAATGGCTCTTTTAACTGCCAGACTACCAAGTGATTTACTACGACTGTGCCAAGTATGTGTCTTCTTAATGTCAATTTATAAATTTACTGTGAGCTATTTTGTAAAGGAAAAAGTTCTCCATACTAGACTGAAGCACTCAAACAGTGGGCCTTCCAAGAAGCATCAATGTTTGAACTGCTGATACAAAAGTTTGTTGTTTGACAAAATGCTACCCATTCTGAATCAATGAAGGCACTGTAGATAAAATGGAAAGCAGGACATGATCATCACTGGAAGTCATGATAACGACAAATGTAAAAAGTAACTTCTGAAAAAATATCCTTCCCCACTATTTAAGAAAAGTCACAGCTACATTTCTACATGTGTGGCTTCTGACAGAAAACCGAGACAACCTCAACCTGGCATTTCACAGGAGCTGGTAAACTCCAGCTATTAAGCTGGATGCAGTAAATCTCAAAAGTATGGGATGGTATGCTGTGATTATATATGCTTTCGGAATCCTCCAAAAGAAGGATGAGTGTGCTGCTGGAGTGCTCCCTGCTAGACAGGAAATCTCAATTTCCCTTTTAGATCCATGCATAGTCTAAGCAGACATGAGATTGCCTTACACTTCAGTACAATAGTAGTAACAAGACTTGCCTATCTCATATGCTTTGTAAAAATTATAATGTTCTGAGACACAACCATAAGACTATCATATGAACAAAGTGAATCCACAGTTGTTCTTCTATTGCCCCTGAGTTCATAAATCACTTTATTCTTTACTCCTACAACCATTTTACTAAAATGAGCCTAAGTTAAAACAGCATCCTGTTGGCCACCTTATCCTCACTTTGAGCAATATGAAATATCAATGAATGAATGCTCAGCATGATATTAATTAAGGTAATAAAGCGGAAAGAACACCAGACTAGGAAGGAAAAGAAAAAAAGAGAGAGAGAGAAAAAGTTAGCAAAATATAGGCAGGGACACCATGGGAAGAAAAGGAGTTCTTAATCAACAAGTCAGAACCTTGGAGAAGAAGAGTAAATTATAGAATTCATGTCTACAACTCTCCGCATTTGTTTTTCAGAACAAATCCATGTACATATACCCCCCTGGACATCTGATATAAATGTTAGCAGCACTATTGATCCAATTCAAAATATTTAGCTGCCTTGTGTAATATCCACTTGTAAACTAATTAAAAGGCATTTATTTCTCCACTATCAAATAATCTTATCTGTATTTCGATGTATAATGAATATTTTCAAGCAATATTTTCCTTGAGAATATACCTTAACCTTCCTCCACACAGTTATATGTTGAGTTAGTATTCTGTCTCTCAAACGTCGTGCACATGCCCATCAGTCAGGCTCAGTAACGCTTTTCATATTTTGTAACTATCCCTCTGAGCAAATTGGCAGATTCTTTTTAGCAGTTTGCTAAAAAAGAGCAGAAATAATTCAGAGTTGCAAATAGTTTCCAAAATTCTTAAGCCGAAGATGAAGGCACCTTACATTGGGCAGTAAGTAATCTTCAATAACGCAATAACTGATTATAGAATCATAGAATCATTTAGGCTGGAAAAGACCTTGAAGATCATTGAGTGCAACCGTAAACCTAACACTGCCAAGTCCACCACTAAACCATGTCTCTAAGCACCACATCTATACAAACACCTCCAGGGATGGTGACTCCACCACTTCCCTGGGCAGTCTGTTCCAGTGCTTGACAACCCTTCCAGTGAAGAAATTTTTCCTAATACCCAATCTAAACCTCCCCGGCACAACTTGAGGCCATTTCCTCTTGTCCTATCGCTAGTTACTTGGGAGAAGAGACCAACACCCACCTCACCACAACCCCGTTTCAGGTAGTTGTAGAGAGCGATGAGGTCTCCCCTGAGCCTCCTCTTCTCCAGACTGAACAACCCCAGTTCCCTCAGCCGCTTCTCACAAGACTTGTTCTCTAGACCCTTCATCAGCTTCGTTGCCCTTCTTTGGACACGCTTGAGCACCTCAACGTCCTTCTTGCAGTGAGGGACCCAAAACTGAACACAGAATTCGAGCTGTGGCCTTACCAGTGCCAAGTACAGGGGGACAATCACTTCCCTACTCCTGCTGGCCCACAGTATTTCTGTACAATAGGCAAGGTGGAAAGAATCCCTGTTTGCTAGATCTGATGTAAGTATTAATTTTGCCTTAGGAAAAAACAGGATTAAGTGCAGTTCTATTTGTATGGGTACCCATTAGTTTGCAAAGAGTTTTGCAAAAGACTCTGCCTAAGAGGGCAGAGTATTAACATCATCAGGCATTCTGCGCTCGCTCAGATATATATATACACGTGTACATGTATATATATGTCATTCTGGGCTCATATATATATATATATGTCTTCCTGTTAATTGCTCAAACATCTGTAGTCCTAATTCTTCACCAAAATTTTTAAGAACATAAGAGCATTATGAGAATCTTCTCTTAGTAGCACTTTTCAAGGAATTCTTTGGTCTTAAATATGAGTCCACTATTCATAAAACACAGTTGCATTATGCTTTCTTTCATCTTCCTTTGAGTTAATCAATTCTACTTGATTAATCAATATTTGTGTTCTCTTATAATAATTCCCCAGGTGCATGAGTGGCAATATGCCCAGAAATCGCTCTTGCATATTTGTGAAGAATATGTATAATTTATTACCTTTTAGTAAAGGGTCAAGACCTATTTGAAATACTCTCTACAAGCATTAGCAGGGCAAAGCTCTCCAAAATAAAATTTCCCTGAAATAGATAATCTAACACTGCTTGTGAATTTTTGCGAAAGAAAGGATTCAAACTTTAAGTGCTCAGCTGCGGCACAGCTTTGATGGTACCAGTCCTTTGAGCCACCCTATTACTCCGATAATAGGTTCATCATTTTATCTGCTGGCCTATGGGCCGTAACAGCCAAATCAAATAGCCTGTTGTTAATCAGACCCAGAAAAGTTTCCTCTTAAAAGACAAAATCAAAAGAGTAACTTCTCTGAATTGCATTGTAAAAAGGAAGTGTAGAAGGCTGTGTTAGCCACTAGATGAGCTGCTACTGCTGCTATTCCTCCCAGCGATAAATCAGTTGTTAGGCTGAACAGATACAAGTTCCAGTAACAGTGACTTGGGACTTATCCTCAGTAATGGCCCAAGGCTCCTGGTCATCATCTCATTTTCTCTTTGCTTATACAAAGTGAAAATGGAGGGGAAAAAGGGCATGCAGCTTCTGATTCCACTGCCAGTAACCTCCAGCATCTGGAGCACAAAGGAGAAGGTGTGGTAACATGCTTTGTGCATACATGTAGAGCAAGCAGCCTGGCACACCATGGCGATCCTGGGAGAACAAAAGTAATATTAGGATTTCTGGCAGTGGTGTGGCAGGTAATTGAGAAGAATAATAAATAATACTGTAGTCTAATAGGAAGAGGCTTTTCTGGGAAGAAGACCAGGAAGAGGTGCTTTAGAAGAGGAATGAGTTAATCTAACATAGGTTAGATTAATAGCATGGGGAGAGGAAAACAAACATCAGAATGCACCTTTCTCTCTTCTAACTCACACATCCACACAGTTCTGCTCCTGGAATTTCTCTTGATTCTCTCCTGATCTGGTCCTCTAAAATGCAGCCAAAGAGCTCTTCCCTCATCTTGTTGCACATGCATGTTTCAATCCATATTCTTCTCATCAAGTAATTTTTTCAATACTGTTACACACTAGCTAAAACTGATATTGAATGACAGCAACCAGATGGGAAGTGATTAAGCCCCCAGAAAGGTGAAAAGAATGCTACCATTATCAATTCTTTAAAAGTACTTTTTATTTAAGGGCATTAACTCAGGAGCGCCTTGCTGAACTGACATTAGTTGACCGGTCGCATCCTCATCAATCCACAAAGTTAAAGAAAGTTTCAAGAAAATTCAAGTAACTTCACGGACTTTAAGGAGTTATTAAGAGTTGACGTTTAAAACATAGAGTGCTGCTCAGGGAATTGTACCAGAACTCGTGTTCCTTTATACTAAGCTATATTTTCAATCAGCCAATATGTGAAATATTGGTATTTATAAATCTCCGTAAGTTTACCTATCTGCTATTCAAACACTGCTATCAGGTAAATGCAGGCTCAAGACAGTGTTGTATTTGTTTAGAGAGTCCTAAGTTGTCTCAAAGTCTGAAGGTTGTCTTTTTCTACTCTTTCTCATTTAGTCTCCCTCTCAAATGGTTCTGCTGTTTTCTAGTTTTATGTGAAGGCTCTTGTCTGTTCAGATGGACTCTTTAATTAAAATGCTAAGCAGTACTGTAGGTCACCTCCTAACTACTGCGACTTCTCCTCCTGCTTTAATGATACGCTTATCTTATTGTCGTGGTTTAGCCCCAGCCGGCAACTAAGCACCATGCAGCCGCTCACTCACTCCCCCTCCCACAGTGGGGCGGGGGAGAGAATTAGGAAAAAAACCTTGTGGGTTGAGATAAACACGGTTTAATAGGACATAAAGAAAGAAGGAAACAACAATGATAATACCAACAAAGGAATGTACAAGAACAAGTGATGCCCAATACAGCAATTGCTCAGCACCTGGAGATCGACAGCCCGTCCCCGAGCAGCTATTTCCGCCCCCCGGCCAACTCCAATTTATGTACTGGGCATGACGTCGTATGGTAGGGAATATCTCTTTGGCCAGCCTGGGTCAGCTGTCCCGGCTGTGTCCCCTCCCAGCTCCCCGTGCACCCCCAGCCTGCTCGCTGGCAGCCCAGCACAAGAAGCCGGACTGTCCTTGACTGCTCAGCAACAACCCAAAACATCAGCACATTACCAACAGTTGCTCATCCCAGATCCAAAACACAGTCTCAAACTAGCTTCTGTGAAGAAAACCAGCTCTATCCTGGCTGAAACCAGGACACTTATCCTTCCATTAAATTAAAACACAATGTGTTAGGGTGGGATAAATTTTTAAGAAAATGTGGACTCCATTTAATATCATGTACTGAACGCAATTCTGATCATGCCGTAAAACATGCTGTTATACTGTATTTCAGAGTGGTGCCCTATCTAGGAGTGGTGCTGACACTTTGCTAAAAGGCCATCAGGGAAAAGCCATTCAGCACTTTACATTGTCTCTTCCCCACCGAAACAAAAAAAAACAGTGGGAGCAGGAGACACTATCAACACACAGCTTGACTTTTGTTCAGAGACTAGCTTTAGCAGCTGAAGGTATTATCTCTCTAAGATGAAGGAGTTTTTTGCTAATACACCAGAGAGCGAACTGCAGCAGCTGGCACCACGTGTGCTTCTGCTGCAGGGTAGAGAGGCAGAGGTGAGGAAGAGAGTGGGGATAGGAACATTTAAATTACTGCAACTACAGTGGCAGAGCTCTTGAGTCACTGCCTAGCAGCAGAACAAGAAGGAGGAGTGGGAGAAGTCCCCAGGAGACTGCAGATCTTGGCTCTCTACAGAAGCAGCAAGCCAGACTGAAGGCTACAATTTAATACTCTTGCTATCTTCAGAGCTCAGTAGCTTTCCAATGACTTTTATGAGTAAAGTTATTATAATGAAAAACTCCTTTACAAAAATTATTGTATTCAACTTCCCAGAATGCTATCTGTGAAGGATTTAAAGCAGAAGGAAGTGTTTTTAAACCACTGGAAAATCTGAGAAAAGGCAGGTAAACAAGACTTGGGAGATCCCAGGAGCAGATTTCAAGGCTTTGGATTGCAGAGCTCCACAAAGGGAGTACTCAGCTAAGAAATCTTCTGCTAAACACTTGGAACAGACTGTGGGAACTATTGGCAATTACAAGCTAACTGATTCAGAAGCAAAAAGTAAAAAAGGAGTTCAAAACATCAAGGGGATACACTACTGAGACAGCAGCACAGTTCTGAGAAGACCTCCACAAACAGGGGAAGCAATCCCTCAGTGTTCCTTGGAAGAGTTCTATCAAGTGCCCACATTAGAACAGTTTAATGCTCTACATCTACACAACATTACAATATAGCTGATACAAAGCCCAGAGATCCCTGTCCTGCAGACCAAGTGGCTGATGACTAGACACAAGATCTGCTTCTCTCTGGAAGGGAAAGCAGATCTCATCCAGATGATTGATTCTATAAGGAGGTACTACTAAGAAGCTGTGTAAAGCCAGAATCAGGAAAGCAGTAGCTCAAAATTAACATCATGGCAGACTTTAGGAGCGCACTATAATCCGTTGGGTCAAAGGGCTCGTAAGAGAAGAATGCTCAGAGACTAACCAAGAGGGGTCTGCCAAAATGCCGTTGGCAGGCTAATGTAATGATCGTCCAGTCAAATAGAAGCCAGGACACAGCAACAATAAGGAAAATATGTAATAAAGTAATTTCACATTCAGAGCAGATGCCCACACACCCCTTTGTATCCCTGAAGTTATGCAGAAAAATAAATCAGGAGTGGAAGGGGCAAGTGTTTGGGTGACTTTACCTTGAACAAGTATAGTGGAACAGCTAATTAACTACCCATTAAACAGACAGCATGAGGGAGGCAGTTAAGAAATCTTCTGTGTCAGGATCCCTAGAGTCCCAAGAATGCACTCTTATTTGCACCTACATTGAGACTTCAGATGTCCTTCTATAGCTCTAACTCCAATGTTCTGCAAAGCTGGGGGTCTGTGGCTCACTACTCCTCAGGGCTTCTCTGAGAACAGGTACCCAGGGTCAGGGCCTTTGTGCAGGCAAAAGCAGGAGCTTGAAACCTGCAGCATGAATTAATGTGCATTCTCTGTAACAGCACCTGACTTACAGAGCTGCAGGCTGGTCTTTCCATTAGCTCCCTCTTGAATCAAATTTAAAACTTTTTGTTCTCATGCTTAAAACTACATAATTATTTCTCTTTCCCCCATGCTCCCTCCCCTGACAGCACTGAATCAATTCTCTTGAGAACGCATTTGGTGTGCTGTGAGTCATCCCAACCTCAGTATGCATGTTTTGATTGATACGCTTGACTTTCCCTTAAATGACCCTGTGCTTTTTTGTAGTATTATCACCTTTGTCTGATCCAGATCACTCATTCACTGGATTTAAGCTTTCTTAAAAACCTGTAATTGTTTTTACAGGCAATAGAAGGAAATTATCACAGAATCACAGAATAGTTTGGGTTGGAAGGGACCTTTAAAAGTTGTCTAGTCCAACCCCCGGCAATGAGCAGAAACATCTTCAAACTAGATCAGGTTGCTCAGAGCCCCATCCAACCTGACCTTGAATGTTTCCAGAGATGGGGCAGCTATCACCTCGCTGGGCAACCTGTGCCAGTGGTTCACTATCCTCGTTGTAAAAAATGCCATCTTTATATCTACTTAAAATCCACCCTCTTTTAGTTTAAAACCATTACCCCTTGTCCTGTCGCTACAGGCCCTGCTAAAAAGTCTGTCCCCATCTTTCTTGTAAGCCCCCTTTAAGTACTGGAAGGCTGCAGTAAGTCTTCTTGGAGCCTTGTCTTCTCTAGGCTGAACAACCCCAACTCTCTCAGCTTGTCCTCATAGGAGAGGCGTTCCATCCCTTTGATCATTTTCGTGGCCCTCTTCTGGACCCACTCCAACAGGTCCATGTCTTTCCTGTGCTGAGGGCTCCAGAGCTGGACGCAGGACTGTAGGTGGGGTCTCACCAGAGCAGAGCAGAGGGGCAGAATCACATACCTCAACCTGCTGGCCACGCTGCTTTGGATGCAGCCCAGGATATGGTTGGCCTTCTGCCTGTGAGAGCACATTGCTGTCCAGCTTTTCATCCACCAGTACCCCCAAGTCCTTCTCGGCAGGGCTGCTCTCGATCCCTTCATCCCCCAGCCTGCACTGATACTGGGGGTTGCCCCGACCCAGATGCATGCCCCTGCACGTGGCCTTGTTGAACCTCATAAGGTTCACACAGGCCCATTCCTCAAGCTTGTCCAGGTCCCCCTGGATGGCATTCTGTCCTTCAGGTGTGTCA
>NW_010512428.1:0-14651 GCF_000687285.1 Phaethon lepturus | reverse complement strand
TCCCTCGAGAGGTGTGGGAAGAGACACTGCCAGTGAAGACTGAGGCAAAGAAGTCATTCAGTACCTCAGACTTTTCCTCATCCATTGTTACCAGTTTGCCAGTCTTGCTCGTCAGGCCAGCTACGCTTTCTTTGACCTTCCTTGTCTGGCTGATGTACCTATAGAAGCCTTTCTTATTATTCTTGGCATCCTTTGCCAAGTTCAGCTCCAGCCGCGCCTTGGCCTTCCTGACCCCATCCCTACACAACTGGGCACTGTGGGCAGTGTTCCTACACTCTTCCCAGGACACCTGTCCCTGCTTCCACTGCCTGTGCATTTCCTTCTTGCCCTTTAGTTTGACCAGCAGGTCTCGACTCAGCCATGCTGGCCTCCTGCCTTCCTTTCCTGATTTCTTACTCTTGGGGATCAAGAGCTCTTGCACTCTGTGGAAAGTGTCCTTAAAGATCTGCCAGCTCTGACCTGCTCCCTTGTCCCTGAGGGCACTTTCCCAGGGGGCCTTATTGACTAACTCCCTGAAGAGCTGGAATTTTGCTTTCCTAAAATTCAGGGACCTGACTTTGCAGTCCTGATGGATGTGGGGCAGACAAAGAGTAAACTCCACCAGTGCACCATCACTGCAGCCCAGGCTGCCTCCAACCTTGATGTCACCTGTTAGCTCACTTGCGTTAGTGACCAACAGGTCCAGTATCGCATCCCCTCTGGTACGGCTGTCTATTACCTGGCCTAAGAAGTTATACTCAATGCATTCCAGGAGTCTCCTGGATTGCCTATAGCTCGCTGTGCTACTTCTCCAGCAGATGTGGGGGTGGTTGAAGTCCCCCAGCAGGATGAGAGCCTGTGAGCATGATGCCTCTTGTAGCCGGATTAAGAAGACTTCATCAACAGGCTCCCCTTGATTGGGAGGCCTGTAGTAGACACCAACCACGAGGTTCCCTTTGTTGCTGCGGTCTCTGATTCTTACCCACAAGCTTTCAGCCGGCTTCTGGCTATTCTTCAGAGACTGTTCTTCACACTCTATCCATTTCTTGATGTAGAGGGCAATGCCTCCACCCTTCCTTCCTCACCTGTCCCTTCTGAACAGCCTGTAGGCACTGATAGCCACACGCCAGTTATGGGATTCATCCCACCAAGTTTCAGTAATGGCAACTATGTTGTAGCTTTCTATCAGCACGGTGGTTTCCAACTCCTCCTGTTCATTGCCCATGCTGCGTGCATTGCTGTAGAGGCACTTAAGCTGCGTTGTCAGCTGTGTCACCTTCTTAGACGAATATCCCTTAATTCACAGAATCACAGAATGGTAGGAGTTGGAAGGAACCTCTGAAGATCATATGGTCCAATCCCCCTGCCAAGGCAGGATCACCTAGGGCAGGTTGCACAGGAACGCGTCCAGTCGGGTTTTGAAGGTCTCCAGAGAAGGAGACTCCACAACCTCTCTGGGCAGCCTGTTCCAGTGCTCCGTCACCCTCACAGTAAAGAAGTTTTGCCTTATGTTGAGGTGGAACTTCCTGTGCTGCAGTTTGTGCCCATTGCCCCTCATCCTATCACTGGGCACTACTGAAAAGATACTGGCTCCATCCTCCTGAACAGCCACCCTTCAGATATTTATAGACATCCGAGGTCTTTTGCCAGTGTTTCCCTGTCGGCTCCTATTACCTCAGGAGCCCCTGGCTCATCTCAGTAAGATTTCAAGTGTACTGCAGTATAGCCAGCATATCTCAGAGCAACAGGCTGCGGGCCCTTGCTAGCACCCTGTCCCTCTACCCTTGGTGTGTCATCCCACAGTTTGTGACAGGCAAGCCTGATATTATCCCCTTCTCCCTACAAGTCTAGTTTAAAGCTCTGTCAATGAACCCTGCTAGCTTGTGAGCAAAGATCCTCTTCCCCCTTTGAGAAAGGTGAATCTCATCTGACACCAGCAAGCCAGGTGCCATGTAGGCCATCCCATTATCAAAAAACCCAAAATTGTGGCCGTGACACCAGCCATGGAGCCATGTATTAAATAGACTGCACCCATCTGTTTCTTCCAGTGTTGCTGCCTGCAACTGGAAGGAGAGAATAAAAAATAACCTGTGATACAGATTCCCTTACCCACCATCCCAAGGCCCTGAAGTATCTTTTGATCACCCTTGGACTATGTGTTGCAGCTTCATCACCACCCACGTGGAAGAGCAGTAATGGGCAACAGTCTGAGGGCTGCACCAGGCTAGGAAGTTTCCTAGTGATGTCCTTAACCCAGGCCCCAGGGAGGCAGCAGACTTCCATAAGAGAAGGGTCTGTCCGGGATATTGGACCCTTTGTTCCCCTCAGAAGGGAGTCGCCTACAACTATAACCCATCTTTTCTTTGTCATGGAGGTGGCTGTGAGATTGGGGGTAGGCCTTTCTGACCTTGGAAACACCTCTGGTGTAGATGGACCATCATCCACATCATCCATTGACTGGCCCTTCCACATCCAGAGCCTCATACCTGTTGTATAGAGGCACCCGAGAAGGTGAGGTGGGTAAGGAGGGTGTTCACCTACCACCCCAAGCATGGACTTGCCTCCATTCGCTCCTTTCCTTTAAGCTACTGCATTCAGCCTGGCAGGGGAAGATATAGAATCCCCTTGATCTTGTTTTTTTTTCTGGTGATTCTTCTTGTTTCTGTCTCAGGGAGAGCAGAGCAAAACATGGTTCCACCAGTCTATCTCTTTCTCAGACTCCCTGATGCTCCTTAACCTTTCTACCTCCTCTCATAGCTCTGCCACCAGGTTGAGCAGATTGTCTACCTGGTCACACCTCAGCTGCTCTAGCTAGTGCCATCAGTTACCAGTGAGAGACTCTGGCACTCCCTGCAGACCAAGACCTGGGTGGCTGCATGTTTCCGTGGGAGCTCTGTCTGATTTGCCACATCCATTCTGGTAAGTGCAGAGGACATGCCTTTCCGCCAGGTTGTTACCATAGCTAAGCTCCTTCTGAGAGGGGTGATGATCTCTGACTGAACTCACCTCTTGAGCTGGTAGGGTGACTACGCCCTTCCTGCGCAAACTGCTGCGCTACGCTCTGTTTGCCCACTCTGTTCACAGCACTCCTGGTTGCTAATGCTCCCTAGCCTCCTTTTTATAGGCACAGAAGAAAATTATCTGTAGCATTTTTTTAGTATCTGTATTAAGTGAAGTAATAATGTAAACACCTCACTATTGCCTTTCTCTTTCCCCTCTATTTCATAACTCACTTGTTCAATTACGTCTATAGCTAAACTATAGGCTTTGGGGGTAATTTTGGGTTTTGAGGGAGCACTCAGCACATTTTGGATGATAAAAAGTAACTAGCAGAAACAACTTAAATGTTCCAGTTAACTGATGA
Organism: Phaethon lepturus; assembly: GCF_000687285.1. NCBI lineage: Eukaryota > Metazoa > Chordata > Aves > Phaethontiformes > Phaethontidae > Phaethon > Phaethon lepturus. Next base: position 11,308 of record NW_010512428.1, on the reverse strand, counting down.
GTTTATATACATCAATGTAAAGCATGAAGATTGAAAATACAAAAATATGAAAATATGAAAATAGTATACTTCACAATCATGTTAATGTATACATTCATATTAATATACTTCAAGACAATCATTCATGGTGGTGAACAAAAGGCTCTATATATATGGCATATTATTTTTAAAAATGGCCTTTCTGGAGTTTATGAAATGGTCAAGAAAGCATACACAAGAGCTTACAAAAGTAAAATCTGTAAACTTCTGCTCAAAAATTCAAGAGAATTAATTCTTAGCAGCACTGCTAAATCTTGTTCGTTATGAAGAATTTCTTACCGGATCTAGGTTCTTAAAAAGAAGAATGTCTTTGCATGCCTCCTGCAGTCTGTTTCTTTGATCATCTGTTTTAGGGTGAATAATCTGAGGGATATAATAGAAAAAACCTTTAAAGTGGTTATCATATAGCAGCACTAGTTGAAGGAGTAAGCTAATTCAGCTAAGCATTTTACGCAATATTTTGGCCATGCTTCGTAACACTTTAATTTCAAAACCTTCAGGATTTGAATAAACACTCAGTGATAACTATATCACCATAGCATTAGCAAATGAAGCAGTGCTGTATTTAAGCTAACACGATCTTTACATTTGTAGAATCCGGTTCATTTCTGCAAGTCATTCTGGATACCTTTATCTCAACTATCACTGCATAAACATTACTCTGCTATGCCCTAATCATATTTGGAGCATGCATGTTTTATAAAAAGCACCACTGTTACTTTCAGCCATTTGCCACGACTACTTCCCAAATAATATTTTGTGAAATAGTGTCTGTGTTAAATTTATATCAGAAGTTTCAGAGAGTAAACAACAGACTTGACATTACCTGAGTGAGCCAGAGATTTACTAAATTACTGATGTCTGATTAATGTGTCAATCAAGTTGTTCATTCAACTCATATGCTTAAAAGGGTATGCTAGGTTTCAAAGCTGTGATACTATAGGATAACCTTTTTGACAGTTTTACAAGCCAGAAATTAGGTAGAATATAAACATTTAAACTTCTCTTAAAAATCATACATATGCTATTTCATATAAAAAGCTAAGTAAATGCCTTTAAAAGGGTGACATAAGTAAAATAAATAAATACAGTTCATTAGTTATTGCATTGTACATCTGAAAATCTTGGTGATTTTATAATGTACCTTTTTTCTGTCTTATGAAAAATACTAGAATACTGAGGAAACCACTGCAAGATTACATGTACCTTTTTTCTGTCTTATGAAAAATACTGAGGAAACCACTGCAAGATTATGAGGACACCAAATAAGTATTTTTAGGAGCAGGCGCTCTCTGTGCAAACATAATTGCAGAAAGAAGTTTCCTTAACAGATCAAGTATCAAAGGTGTGGTAATTTAGAATAATACTCACATCAGGTCCTACAGGGGTGAGTATTGCAGACAATTTTTTAATTTTCCTTTAACGTGAAAATCCAAGAGATTATTAAAGCTTACTATAATAAGGATGCTTTTGGAAAGGAATAGTAATACCAGTTACATTTTTCTTCCTAAATTTAATGTCTGAGATCTGAAAAAATAAGTATTTAACTCAAAGTATTAAATACCCTAGATTCTGTGTCATCCTCTTCCTCATCAGGATTGTAAGCTTCTGCACACACTGAAATAAAAAAAAAAAGTATAATCTTAATTCAAAGTACAATAATGTTTAACAAGATTTACAAAACAGAAAATGCATTATGTGGCACAGACATAATAAGCAGTAATGTAACACACTCAATAGAGAATCACAGAAGATGCTGCTGACGGGGTCCATAGCAGGTCATCTCCAAACTATCAGTGAAACAAAGCTACATTTGTGTCATTTTTGGACATGTTTTCTGTGTTTTAAAAGACCTCTAACATAAATTTTACACCTAACCTGTTTTAAGTGATCTTAAGACATTAGAAAAAATTTTCTGATCGTAACTAATTCTTTCTTGTTAGAATTTAAGCTGTCCATACTGGATGCACAGATCATATCATTCTGTTCATCTGTGTAAGTTCAAGGTGGTTTGGGGTTTACTTTTTGTTTGTTTGTGGGGTTTTTGCACACTGGAAAACTTTTCTCTCCTACCTATCTTCTACTTTTTAGGATAAATAATTCTAGTTCTTCAATTTTTTGCTTACAAGTCGTGTTTTTCAGCTCTCTAACTACCCTTGTTGCTATCCTCTGAACTGCCTCCAATTGGCCCTATCTTTACTGAAGTGTGATGCTCAAAACTGGACCCAGTATTTGAGCTGAGCAGAGTACTGAGCAGAACAGATGAATTGGTCTATACATTTTGCAGGCTATATGTCTTTTTCATCCATCCCTACCTTTTCCACAACAGCTTGCTTATGTTTACTCATGTAATATTCATGACTTACATATCATTTTCAACACCCACTGCTTAACCAGCCATCCCATGTCCTGTATATGGCTGTTCTGCCCAAATGTAGTACCATGCACTTACACCTATTAAATATTACCTTATTCCCCAAGCCATTTCTCCAACGTGTCAAGATAATTTTCAATTCTAATCCTGTTCTCCAGCATCCTTCTAATCCATTCTCTACTTTGTGATATCTGCAAATTTAATAAGCATGCTCTCTAACACATAATCCAGATTATTACTGAAAAAAAAAACCCCAGAACAGTGTCTAAAATAAACTCTTGTGGAATACACATATGGCAGTGAAACAGCAGTGGCTGCTGGGGGTTACCTTATCCAGCCAATTTTGCAGCTAGACCCCATGCAACTTACATTAAGACACCGGTTGATGTTCCCTAGCTTGTTTATAGGGAAGTCTTGTGAGACAGCATTCAGAAGTTTCTTAAGGTGAAAATGTAGGACATCTGCTCCTTTTCTTCTATCCACAAGTTCTAATCTCTCGTTACAGGGTGTTGGATAGTTCCAACAAATCTATGCCAATTGCTGTTTGTCACTTTCCTCTGGTACTTACAAAATGTTTGAATATTTGTCTGTAATTTCTCTAGGAACAAAAATGAACTGTAAATCTGTGATAGGCCTCTTCCCTCTGTAGCTCCACCACCCTTTTAAGGATCAGTTTTTCTATTTTTCAGGGTTTTTTTTTCACACTCTCATTTTTCTTCTTCAGATTCTCAGTGGTAATTGCTAATAGGGCTGAGACTGATTTAGCCAGTTCTTTCAGTTTTCAAGTATAGCATGTCCCAGGGACAGCTAACCTGGGAACACCTAACACATTAAGGACTCTCTGATTTGTCCTTTCTCTATTTTAGGCTGAGTTTTCCATATGCTCTTAATACCACTAGTGAAGACTGATGTACTTCTGTTAAGCAGTAGAACAACACTTTCCTGGAACATGCTCTTACCAGAAGTATACTTCCAGGACAATTTCTGTTACTCCTCATGTTCTTTCTTGTACACAGTCTTTTCTCATTCACATTTTTTGGCCTTAGCTTCTTTGATTATTTTTTGTTTTCTCTACATCTTTTGCTATTCTTTTGCACCTGTTCTGAATAATCCAAACTAGTTTTAATTTTCTACGTGATTCTTTCTTCTGCTTGATATACATGAGATGCTTATATTTTACACCAATTTATTTTACTATGCTTTTTGTCCTTCTCCTATGCTGCCTCAATTTGCATTTTTCTTTTTTTTTGTTTTTCCTTTTTTGAGGAACAACCAATTCCTTTAACTTCTTTTTAACTCCAGACTCCTTATTGCTTTCCAACAGATGACTGATTAATCAAAATCTCCCACCATCACCATCCCCTGTACTCTGCCAACAAAAATCCCCACCTACCTGACCTGTTTGGTGCTCTGTGTGATGCCCGCGTAACGATGGAGCCTGTGAGCTTTTCCCTTTTTAGTATTACTCAGATCATCAGTATATCCAACTCCCTCTACAGCTGGGTCACTGCACAAGTGTCTGAACCCGGTACGCAACAGCAACAGCCTCTTCCTCCTCCCTGTCCTCCCACTTCGCTGTGTTAGTTCAGTCACACTGTTTCTCATGGATTAAGATTTTAGGTCCTCTTGTTTACTCACCATATTTCCTGTATCATTATACAAACAAATTCTAAAGTAATGGCCAGGTAGACTCATTAATCTCCTCATTACCCCTTTGAATTAAGACGATTTCATGGCAAAGCTATTGCACATACTATACAGTCCCAAAGATACCCAGCAAACACTAAAATGTCAACTTTATAAAACTTGGCATCTTCAAAAACTTGAACAAATTTAATACAAGTCCCTCTGGAATTGACTGAAAGATTCCTACCAAGTTTACTAGGAACTGGATTTGGTCCCAAATAATTACAAATGCCCACAAAAGGAAGTCTGCAATCTGTTGAACAACTATAATATTTTATCTCTACATAAACAAAATGTTCCTACTGACTGTTTTATGGTGCTATAGTTACTGCAATCTTGTCTGAAAAAAGCTTCAGGGGATTTTATTTAGCTAGCAACAATAATAACATGCCAAGTAAGCACCATAACCCATCATAACATAAATCACTACCTTGCTTCAGCTGGTATCAGCCTCTGTGCCCTCCTGCATATATGTGCACATGGGAGTCAACAAATCTGTACTACAGCACAGCATGTGGCTGGGCGTATAAACAGACGTTTCAACCTGAGGTACAGTTACATCCTGTCCTTACCTCTGATAAAACTTCTACATGAAAAAAAAGGATACAAAACAGGAATTTAATTTAATAGCTTTGATGTTGTTATCCCAGAATTGACAGGTCTCAGAAAGCCTGGCTGAATATTTAGCAGTCTTCCAGACCACACGAAAGAAACTGAATTTAGCCTCATCCATGCCCATCCCGAATCATCTTATCAGTCCCTTTCACACAGCCTGAAGCAGGATCAGTCCAGAAAGAGACTATGTTCCTGAGGTCTTCTGTGTCATCCAGTGTCTCTGCTCTAACTTCACTCTTCTCTGCTAAAAGCTCATTTCAGTCAGTCTCATTAACTATTATCAGCAAGTGCCTTCATTAAATATTTCTTCTTTATCACTGATTACAGACAATATATTTAAGAACTGCAGTTTCTCCTGACCAGTGCCCATCTGCCCAAATTTTAAAATTATTTATTCTTATCACCTGTGATGAGAAACTTACTCTTCTGGTTTCAATTCTGTATTTATTTTGCCTTGGCTTATCTCTTTGCCATAGTCAAGGATGCATCTTTCATTTGGGTTACAACTTCATAGAATCACAGAATAGTTTGGGTTGGAAGGGACCTTTAAAACTCATCTAGTCCAACCCCCCTGCAATGCACAGGGACATCTTCAACTAGATCAGGTTGCTCAGAGCCACGTCCAACCTGACCTTGAAGGTTTCCAGGGATGGGGCATCTACCACCTCTCTGGGCAACCTGGGCCAGTGTTTCACCACCCACATCATAAAAAAATTTCTTCCTTATATCCAGTCTAAATCTACCCTCTTTTAATTTAAAACCATCACCCCTTGTCCTATTGCAACAGGCCCTGCTAAAAAGTCTGTCCTCATCTTTCTTACAAGCCCCCTTTAAGTACTGGAAGGCTGCCATAAGGTCTCCCTGGAGCCTTCTCTCTTCCAGGCCGAACAACCCCAACCCTCTCAGCCTGTCCTCATAGGAGAGGGGTTCCATCCCTCTGATCATTTTGGTGGCCTCTTCTGGACCCGCTCCAACAGGTCCATGTCTTTCCCATGCTGAGGGCTCCAGAACTGGACGCAGGACTCCAGGTGGGGTCTCACCAGAGCAGAGAGGCAGAAGAAAAGTTAAAGATTACACCAATGCTGTGGATATGCGGTTTTAAATATGCAATTTCCTTTTCTTCACTGCTTATTTCAGTAGCCTGTCTTACAGACTTTACTAACATACTAATTTCCAAGTGCATACTACTAGATGTTTCATGGAAAAACTTGATACATTTTACTTTGGTTCTTGAAATACAGTCTCTGAGATTACTATGGGCCACTGAATTTCATGACAGGAACACTAGGGTTGGCACAGGAGAATCCCAATGACATGAAATATCTAAAACTAAATGAGATGTCTCTTACATAGACATCCACACCTGCAGAAGTAATATGGACTCCAATTACAGTCAATGGAGAGAAACCAACACATTTACAAAGTAACTCATCTGACGGGTATTCTATTACATGTCCAGATTAAGATAAGATTAATTAAAAATGTGACTAATTGGCTGAGATAAATCCTATCCCTCTTGAGACGAGTCCTGTCAGTTATAACAAGCTGCAAGACTGGTTCCCCCACTTCTCCATTTAGTCTGTATTTCTTGGAAAACAAAGAAATCCATCTGATTATGATGATGACAGGTTGCCCATGCAATAGCACACCTTCTTTATTCATTTCATATATTCCAGGGAGACAGACCGTGGTCCCCATCTCTTTTGTCTAAGGCTTGACTGGCACCACAGACATAAACTATTCTGAACCATTGCACTGCTGGTGCCCGCAATACTCCAGCTCATTCCACACTCCTGATAGTACATAGTACATGGTGACTTTATCATGCTCAAATGCCCTGCCACATTTTGCTATGTGTCACTGCTGAATGTAATACTCACATCGTTGCTCAAAAAGCAGTCCTAATACCATACTTAGGGACCTATTTCATCCCATGCATAATTATGGCCTTAAAAAATAGTGATACAAACACCGTACATATTTCTCCATTGGTTGCTAAATTCAACTAAGTGAAACTATTTTTACTCATTTTTTCCAAACAAGGGTTACGTTTCACACATAATTCCCCAAGATGGACACAAACACAAACAAGCCCAAATATATCAACGCAAAATATTTGTAGGAAAAATCTGAATTATCAAAAGGCAGTGCATTATTAAAATACACATGCACTGAAAACTGTACACAATTCTAGATGGATTGCTTTGTCACCAAGTAGAGGTAAACTTTTATAATTTCTAACTCATTATTCCAAGTAAAGTAAATTTTCTGGTTTTCAGCTAGTAAATGTTTTATATTTAAAACCATAAATACAGTCACTTCAGATTTGAATGAATTCTGAAATGAAAATTAACATACAGTTAGTAATTGTAAGATCACAAAGAATGTTAGTTGTGCTCTATCTATTCCTTTGATGTATCAGGAAATAAGAAGTTATCAATAATTAAATGAATGAAAATTCATACCTAATCATAAAATAATGTATCATACTCAAAATATGGCAGGAAAAACAATCAATATGTGTGCACCCTTTCCAAAGCACAGAACCCCCAAGTCATAAAGCATGTTACAAAGAATTTTACAAAAGAAAAAGAGCTGTAGAAATACTTCTTCATCCCATTCAGAGCAAATCAAGACTCCTGTTTTGCCAGCTTGACTATCAGGCTGGAGTGTGAAAATAGACCATCTCTAGCCACTGTAGCTATGCCAGCATGCCATACAATCCTACAAACATCCCTAACTGTGACAGGAATGCACATCCCCTCATACAGCAAGAATGTCACTTCCCTGGTTTAGCTGTACGAAGGTGACTAAGACGACTTAATGGCAGTGAAAGATTTTTTTCTGTTTTGTCAGGACATACTTCTCTTCATCTACTAAACACAGATTAGAAACATGGCGCACAGAGACTCCCTGCACAGCAGGTGGTAGTTCCAAACTAGACCAAAAATACTACTGGACCTCCAAAGTTTCCGACACCAAAACCCGTTTTTTAACATCTCACCAGTTCTTACCACTGCGGGTAGAACTATCAAGAGAGCCCTGAACCCCCAAAATCCAAATTTCATAAGTAGCTTTTATTTAAAAAAAAGCAACTCTCTGCAATGGTACCAATGAGAAATAACTGGTCATGGTCTCTGATGCTTGCAACTATCAAGTCCCATATTATTTCTAGACCTGCTTTTGACTGGACCACATGGAACATGAGATTGAAGACCTGTAAGTAAACATAAGGACTGAAGAACCAAAAGAAAGGAGATCAACTTTCTCCTCTATCTGAGCACACAATGAGATGAGGTAAAATTTATTCCATGCATGACATAATAAAGCAATATCAACTGGCTCTGCTGCCAAGATCCACCATTTATGCAAAACCCTGAAACTATTTCAAGGAGTTAAGTTTACTTTAAATATAAGCTAATTTGGAACAAAGCACAATCACTGGGGTTATAATTTCCCATGATACTGTCAAAAAGAAGGCATCTGTGAAACTCCTATGCCTTATGGGGTCACTAAACTGAAACTTTATCTAGGAAAATTAATACAAAGAATGCCTGAGACCTTGCAATTCCATATTATTACTATTTTAGACATAAAGCATTTACATTACAAATGCTATCTGAACTGGAATAAAAGTATGTATGCTTAGAAAAAAGGTCTAGCAATCACGAAGACATTAATATTCTTGAGATTTCCTCACATGCAAAAACCAAAAAATTGAAGAAATTCCCCTCCAGTCTCCCAGATTTATGGGCTAATGATTTTTGAGAGGTCCACTACCTAACAAAAATCACTAAGTGCTCAGGACACCAACCTAAAAACCCAAAGCTGGGTAAAATCCAGGCAGCTTGTTTCCTCTTAATTATAAGGAAGGTGTCCTTCAGTTCATTAGGTGGGGACTGACTGAACCGGAGTCTTGGGAGCACTGCTAAGACAGTCTATTTCAAGTCTGGCTGCTCATAAAGTATGGTTATCTACTCTTGCTTTCAGCCTATAGACTGAAATCCTCCAAAGATTGCCTGACAGTCATGAACACACACCAAATACCAGGTTTGTGCTCAGCTATGCAGCTCAATGGCAAAACCTTCTGCCAGAGTTGGAAGACCTTGCTCAGCCTGCACTACAGGCCTGCAAGAAAACAAAGACTCACACAATCAACTTTTCTACAGTATTTTCTCTTGTCCATCTGCTTCTGATGCTATTTCTAGTTAGTCAAACTTCAAGATACTTCCTCCAGCGTTTCTAAATAACATGAGGTCCATGCCAATAGTGAATCATAGAACCTCCCAAGGATGTTCAGAAGTCCACATGGGTTTATTCATATTTCACCAATCCTCACAGCGAAGCAGGGATTTCATCAAGATTGTACTGAACACTGTGAAAGCCCATTTGAAGAAACATGATGTCTCACAAAAGACATTTTTTGATAACTTTATCCCAGTTGAGTAATTCATGTGTGGGCACCTTTGCAAAAGTTCCTTAATATTATTTGGTATATAACAGTGCAAATCACGACGTGTTAAACCACAGTACCTTCCTGTACTCCGGAGGCCAAAGTACTCTATATCACAGCTAGCACGCTCATCACTGCGTCAAAGATGCACACTCTTCCCTGAAATCATAGGGGTTTGAATCACTAAATAGGGTCCTCCACAGAAACAGTATGTTCAAACTTCACCACAAGCAGCTGAAAAGACTTCCCTATTTTTAAATAGGGAAACCAGAAAGGGGCTTCCACAGAATTTCCCTAAGGACTTACATAGTACTTAGTCCTCTTTCTAGTCCAATTTCAGTTCTTTCCATAACTGTGTTTGTCAGGATGGAGCTAAAATAACAATCAGGCTTCTGGCTGATGGTAGGAGACAGTTTTGCTTGGCTTCTCAGAAAGTGCTTGACTTCATCTGTCTGGCTAGTGAAAACCAGCACAAACACATGTTACAGTGCCCAGAACACTGCAGGTACTTGTTAAAAAATAAAATCTTTACAAAAGTAATATGCACTTGCACTAAAAGACTTCACCAGTATATACCATGTACTATACTACTTAGTTACTCTGTAAGTTTTCCAAATATAGCTTATGGAGTACCATAACATATAGTAACATACTGTACTCTGATGTTGACTTCTATAACCTTCTGTTCCCATTCTCATACTTGTCCAAGCAGTTCAGAATGCTACAGTGTGTTATTCGGGACATATCTGAAATATGCATAAATATTTGACAAAGTCTGAGCAGACACAGAGCTCTTTGCATACATTTCAACTTTATATTTGCTAACACTACAGGATAGAAACAGAACCATACCCAGCTCTTCCTCCAACATACAGTACTTCATAGCCATCAACTACAGATTTTTTTCTTATTGAGAAGTCAGCATCAGGAGGATCTCAGAGAGTGTACATTATTTTCCCACTAGAAAACGCATCCCTTACATAGAAAATGAGCAAATATAAATTGCAGCTATTAAGAAAACATATTCTGAACAACGCAACCTAATCTTTATGTCTATTTTGTATCTGCTTTATTCAATCAGATTTAATATTATTTTGCATAAAAGTATTTTTCAGGATTCTAAATACATTTCAAATACTAAATAGCTTTGAAACCTGATTTGCTACAAACATTTTAAAAATTGAAGCACAACTGTTTATCTCCAGAGCCTACATCCTCAGATGTACATATTTGCATTTTTAAACTAGTAACATAGTAGTACAGTTTAAGGAAACTATATACAATGCAGTAAACGAGAATAGCAGCTTGTTTCTACCCAAAATGAATTATCTGTCCAGTCTGACAGTGTTTGTAATTTATACTGTACATTATGTCAGGTTTCATATAATAGAGCCAAAAATTATAAAATAGTTGCTGTCGGTTTTTACAAAACTATGTAAACTTCAACAAGAAACTATTTAGATGAGTGCTAATAAATTTGAAGATACATTAAAATGGCCAATAGCATATTCAGCCACTTGAAAAACTATCATAGCCAAATCTTTCAAACTTGATGTCAAAGTCATATATATTGAATACCTTAAAGAGGAAGCAGAAATAGACATTCAGATGAATTTTTTACCCATTAATCTCTCCTTTGGTTTGTCCACTCATGTCTTGCCCTCTTTGCTCATCATTGCAAAATATCTGAAAAGGAGGCATTGGTTTTGTTTGTTAAATGAAATATGTGTATTTGGGGCTTAATTATTAAAAATAGTTATTTTTAATGATGGGTTAAATACAAAACACGCATGCAGAAAGACACTACTGAATTTACAAACCTAGCAGAGTAAAACATTAAACTATTCTTACAACAGAACAAGATAAATGGAAAATGGGAGAAAAATACAAGTAGAGAGAAATGTGAGAAAAGGAAGTACTGAAATTTTGGTGGTGTAAGAAGATATGGAAGGTGAGATGTAAGAATCAGTCAGACATAGGACAGGCTGGGTAGAAAGAACTGGGAATTATTTGGGAAAAAAAAAAAAAGAAAATGCTGAAATAATAGAAGTAGATAAGTATATTGAGTTTGTGTGGCAAGGTTTTGGTAGTGAGGGGCTGCAGGGCTGGCTCTGTGAGAAGCTGCCAGAAGCTTCCCCTGT
>NW_010512427.1:0-25972 GCF_000687285.1 Phaethon lepturus | reverse complement strand
GGTACGGAGGAGTCCCTGTCCTCTCTCCGCCTGGCTGAACACGGCGGCTTAAGAGACAGTGGGCAATGGCGACAAGTTCCTCTCCAGTACAGCAGGCACATTATTGAGTAGTTCTTATTGGTACCATGTGGCTCTCGCTGCTGGATGAGTACGAGGCTCTGCATGCAGAACTGAACAATAACAAAGGTCATGGTTCATCTAGCTTGGAGGTGTTGCCAAGGTTAAGTCAGCCTATGCCCTGCATCAAAACCACTTCCATAAAGAAAAAAAGGCAGGTCATTGTGATAGGAGACTCTCTTCTGAAGGGACCAGAAGGTCCAATATGCTGACTGGACCCACTTTTAAGGCAAGTCTGCTGCCTCCCTGGGGTCCAGGTTAAAGATGTAACAAGAATACTCCCTACCCTGGTACAGCCCTCAGTTTATTATCCATTATTGATTTTTCATGTAGGCAGAGATGAAGTTGCAATAAGAAGTCCACGGGTGATCAAGAGAGACTTCAGGGCCTCGGGACAACTGGTTAAGGGATCAGGAGTGCAAGCAGTGTTTGCCTCTCTCCTTCCAGTTACAGAGAATGAAACAGAAGAAACAAAAAGACACAGCTGATCAATACCTGTCTCCATGACTGGTGTCACTTGGGAGAATTTTGGTTTTTTTGATCATGGGTTGATGTACACGATGCCAGGCCTGCTGGTTACAAATGGGGTACATCTGCCTCAAAGACGGAAAAGGATCTTTGTGCAAGAGTTTTCAGGGGTCATTGAAAGAGCTTTAAACTAGATTTGAAGGGAGAAAGGGATAAAATGAGGCTCTCTAGAGATAAGCCTTGGGGTGGCATGCCAATGTTTGAGGGACAGTGTGCTAGTGAGGTCCTTCAGTCTGCTCAGTGATGTGCTGAGTACACTGGAGCATAATTGAAATGTCTTTATACTACTGCAGGCAGCGTGAGGACAAAACAAGAAGAGCTGGAAGCTTTGGCCCATTCCCAGAGCTATGACATCACTGGCATAAGTGAAGCCCGGTGGGATGAGTCCTGTGACTGGTGTGCTGTGATGGACAGTTACTGGCTCTTTAGGAGGGATAGGCAGGGCAGGAGAGGCGGTGGGGTGGTGCTGTACGTAAGGGAGGGGTTGGATTGTCTGGTGCTTACAGTTGGTGCTGACAGGGTTGAGAGCTTCTTCGTGAGGATGAAGGGGAAAGTAAATAAAGCAGATGTTGTGGGAGTCTTCTATCAACCATCCCAGCCAGGATGACAATACCAATGAATTACTCTACAAGGAAATACGGGATATCTCTAGATCAATTGCCCTTGTCCTTACGGGTGATTTTAACTTCCCAGACATCACCTGGAAATATCATAAAGCACAGACAAACAGATCCAGGAAATTTCTGAAGCACATTGAAAATAAATTCTTGTTGCAGCTACTAGGGGAACCGACCAGGAAAGATGCCCTTCTATATTTCTTTTTTGTAAACAGAGAGGGACTTGTGAGCGAAGTAGCTGTCTTGGTCACACTGACCATGAAGTAGCTGAGTTTCAAATAGTTGCCGGTAGGATTAAAACTGCCAGTAAAATTTGACCCTGGATATGGGAAGAGCAGACTTTGGTCTGCTGAAGGATCTAGTTAGCAACGTGTCCCGGGAATCTGCTTCTGAAGGTATTGCAGGTCCATGAATGACGGCCACTTTTTAAGAGACATCTCTTAAGAGTGCAGGAGCAGGGAATTTCAAAGTGTTAGAATTCAAGTAAGCAGAAGAGAAGACCAGGTTCTGAGCAGGAACCTTTTTCTAGAACTTAGACAGAAAAGGTAACTGTATGGATATTGGAAGCAAGAACAGGAGACATGGGAGGACTACAGAGATGCTGTTCACCCCTGTAGGGAGAAAATTTGCATGGCCAAAGCTTGATTACAGTTCAAGCTGTCCAGCACTGTGAAGGACAACAAAAAGGAGTTTTTAAAATATGCTAACAGTAAAAGGAGGATCAGAGATAACACTGGTCCGTTGCTCAATGAGGACAGTCACCTCACAAATAGAGATGTAGACAAAGCAAAGACATTTACTACTTTCTTCGCCTCTGTCCAACACTGATGATGGGTCCTGGGACCCCTGGAGGTCTGGGTTTGAAGACCATGACTGGGGGGGTGATAAAACCCGCGCTGACTCTGAGCTTGTTCGAGACTTAACACTCCAGTGGGATGCAAATAAGTCTATGGGGCCCAATGGGATTCATCCCAGGGTACTGAAAGAGCTGGCTGATCCCTTCTCTGCTGACCAGCAATAGGATGCAAGGAAATAGAATGAAACTGCATCAGGGCAAGTTCAGATTGGACATTAGGAAAAGGTTCTTCACTGGAAGGGTGGTTGGTCACTGGAACAGACACCCCAGGGAAGTCATGGCACCAAACCTGTCAGAGTTCGAGGAGCTTCTGGATCTGAGCTCTTAGTCATATAGTTTAGTTTTAGGTAGTCCTGTGAGGAGCAGTGATTTGGTCTCAGTGATCCTCCTGGGTCCCTTCCAACTTGAGATATTCTATGATTCTATGAAAAGTAAACTAGGAATAGAAAGAACTGTGCATGTATTTCAAGGCTGGCACATGCTAATTGGGTTACATTCAGAATCTTACTTTTGGACAATGAGGAAGCACACCTTATATATATAAAGTAAAATAACTTATTGTTAGTGTAATCTGAAACCATAGGAGTCTAATGGGTGGATAGACTGCAAGATGGGGACTGAAGGAGCAAAGTCCCTCCCACTGTAAGAGAAGATCAGGTTCGAGCCCACCTGAGGAACCTGAACATGCACAAGTCTATGGGACCTTATGAGATGCATCCCAGAGTCCTGAGCGAATTGGCTGATGTAGTTGCCAAGGCACTGTCCATGAGATTTGAAAAGTCATGGCAGTCAGGGGAAGTCTCTGGAGACTGGAAAAGGGAAACATTGCATCCATTTTTAAAAGGGGTCAAAGGAGTTTCCAGAGGAGGATGTTCATCACAGGGGGTTGGACTAGATGACCTTTAAATATCCTTTCCAACTCGAACTATTCTATGATTCTATGATTGTAGTGTTATTAGTTCAGCTCTAATCACTACAGAAAAAGAATAATAATAGAGTTAACATTTGTTTACACACACTTTTTAGATACTATCCCTTTCCCAGATGTTATTTCCATTCTCTCACTTCTCCTCCTGGTCGTAAGGTCAGTGGTTACATTCTGATGCTGGTGATGGAGATATCATGGTGAGTCACCATCCTCTGAAGTGCTTTGCAGGGAGGAATATGATGTTCATGATGGTGGCTTCTTTTTCCTCAATTCAGGTCACCACTTAGGGTAATTTCTAGTTTTTCCTAACATGTTTTTACATTTTTGCTCTTTATTCACTGGTCTGCAGCTCCATTTTACATGGTGGTGCCTTTTTTGTGTGTTAGATACTGCTTCTGTGTTCTCTCTTTTACCCCTAAAAGCATTTTTTTCTAGCTCCATGTCTTCATTTCTTTGGCCATGAGTTGGCTATAGCTGTGGGGTCTCCAGTGCCAGGCTTGTGCCCCACCTCTTATACCCACACCTATACCCCCTTCTGTCGCATCCTGTTTTTCTACTTCTCAAGGCCTCTGCTATTGTACCAGACCCACATTTCTCTACACTACGTAGTTTTAGAATTGTAAAACTGTGGTTGTATGCTTCAGCAGTAAGCAAAATAAAACAAATCAGCCATAGACACCTCATGAGAAGAAAAATTGTTTTTATAGGTAAAACAAGTTAAAACAAAGCTGAAGATAGGCCAAGAAAAGTTCACACAGAGCAGAGCCGACAACCACTAGTCCAGAGACCTTGCAAAATCAGCACAAAACTTAGCAATGGCAATACCGTATTACCAGGTAACAAATGTGATACAGCCAAGAGCAATGCAAATATAACATATCATTAGCAGTATTTACTGGGGAAGTAAAGATCTATTAATGTCAGGATGAAATCTCAGACAAGATAGTTCCTGGAAAATGTGTGCAAATTCTTTTTAACATGTTTGATAAATACTGATTGAAATGCAGAAAAAAGTTCCTCAGGTAATCAAGTGAATAAAGAACCCATGCTGCATGAGTAAATGAGAAGATTTTGGCTTGATTACTCTAGTAAAACAAAAGGTAAGGAGGAACGTGATTGCTATCTATAAATACAGGTTAGAGAGAAGGATGCGTGGTAGTGCACGTAAAGAAGGAAGACAGGAAAGAGGGAGCTACCGGTGAAAGACAGCCCTGGTGAAACAGCAAATGAAAACAGTGTATTTGGAAATCAGAACAAAATGCCTAAATCCCAGGACCACGGCACTTGGGAACAGCCTTTCAGGAAGCATTACGGAGACAAGAAAACCTGACGTTTTCTGAAATGCTGTTATATACTGGGACTTCACGGAACACTGCACTTGCCTCAGCGCTGCAGACAGACCCTTCCAGTCCACAACTCCTCAGCTTCTATGACAGAAAAAAGAATGAGTTTTAGAGTGATGGCTAATGAGATTTCACAGAAATTAGTGATGAATGAAGGGCTGAGGAATAGTTCCCCATAGTAACAGGGCAGTTCTTAGCAAAGATTTATCTGGTGGGAGATAATGAACTCATTTCTGATGTTATCCTTTGAATTACTCGGGGTCATAATACTTTTCAAATACTATAGGGGAAGTTATTTGATTTGGTTGGGTTTGGATTGTTTGCCTCAATTTCTGCCTGGAATTAGAATGACTGATTTTTTTTTTATTTAATCAGATTTTAATTGAAAAAAATTAAACAAAAAGCTTTAATAATTTTGTTTGAGTTTTAGTATTTTCATGTAAACACCTTTTTTATTTACGTAAAATGACTCTTTAAGATTTCAGTAATTAAAATATAACCTTTGCATTTCCTTTTTTTAAATTGTTTTTTCTATGCATAACTCGCTGACCCATCACAATAGAATTTTAACAAGTCTAATCTATTTTATTCTGACATGCAACTTCCTGAGAACAGCTATTTGTTACTGACACAGCTGACACAGCTTATCTTCTGTTCTTTTTAGGTCACTATGCTTCTTGACTTTGACACTGACAGAAACTAAAGGAAATTGGAATTTCAGGTATGGTTAAAACATATTCACTTAGGCCATAAGTTATGTCACTATGCAATAATATCTCCAGTCTTCCAGACAAACCACAAATCAGGTTTTTAAAAAAGTAATACAAATTTCAAGTATAAGGCTTGTGAGATGAGAAGTGAGAGACTCAGGTAATGTTGGATATGATAAACAGAGGCAGACAGGTAGGGAAGATGCATGGTCAGATGTTGAGGCTACATTTTAATATGTAACACTCAAATCATACTAGTATTTTATGGTATACTTGTTTTTGGCAGTTTTATACCCTAAATAGCAAATACTATTTGGAATGACAAACCCTTTTATTATTACCAGTGTAGGAAATAGTCTGATACAGGGGAGAAATGATGTTTCAGTTAATGCAGGGTTGCATCCACACATTCTGATTTAATAAATAAAGCATTTGCAATATAGGCATGTTGTCCTGCCTGTCCAGCTGGTACAACATGCTAATTAAAAATAAATAAAAATACCATAACAATTTAAATGACATGTTGAAATTCCATACTAAGATATCAACTTTCATATGTGACTTTTCTCTAAAGTCAAATATCCTGGAAATTCAGTTTTACTGGTAATTTTAAGAAGAGTAAGCACTTATTATTTGAAAGTAAAACATCAAACTGTCAATTCTTCATGACACTAATTTTCAATTTCTTTCATTTCTGATTTACACACTTCTTAAAGAGTTTTTTTAATATCTTTTGCTAGCATATATGATTATTTTCTCATATCTCTTGGTTAAAAAATGTTGTTAATGTATAATAGATGTAAAATTATATAAGGACATATAATAAATCTCCCTTTTGTTGAAACACACCTTCTTTAACAAAGATTTTGTTATTGTTTGTAGTTTACTTTTCATATCACAGTACCATCCACACTGGTTTTAATTCTCACAGTGTGAACTCAATTTCTGCAAATTCTGGATCATCAAAAATAACCAGTACTTTTGCTCTTTTAAGTATTTACCTGTAGATTTTTATTTTTTGTCTTTTTTCGTAATATCTCAGATTAGATAAAATGGAGAAACACTAACCTCCACATTTAAAGATAGGAAACAAATAACAGGGAGATTAAATGAGTTGCCAAAGATCAGAAAGCCAATTTCTAATAAAGATTAAAAAAATAAATTAAGAATCAAGTATTTTAACCTGCCTTTACTTATTATGAAAGGAAGAGAAATAATAAAATATAAACATCTTTCTTTTTGTTTTCATCTTGTATTTCCCTTATCTGAACCCTTTCCAGATATGTAATAAATAACACACTCCTTTTGGTTCATCAATATATACAGATATGCCCATGTAAAGCGATTCAAACAGATGCTGAAACACATAAGTGAGGTATAAAAACTGAGATGAGAAATGAATTGAGTTCCCCAGAGATAATGTCTTCTGTGTTTTATATGCCTCTAGTTCCACTTGGAGTAACTTTTTTTCCTAACACTGGGAATTCCAAAATCTTGATTGACACCACGCCTGTTCTTTTCAGCATGGTTTTGCTGGACTTCTTCAGCGCAACAGCAAGCATAAAAATATTTTTTTGTGCACAAAAAATATTTTTTTGTGAATCTTCCTCATCTATTTAGCAGCAGTGCTTCCTCTGAAAAAGACACACATACACTCATGAAGGCACTGTATGGCTTCGTTTTGCAGGAGGAAATCTCTACTCATACCAACACGATCCGGTGTATTGAGTGTATGTGGCAAGGTTGTGGTAACGGGGGGGCTGCAGGGGCGGCTTCTGTGAGAAGCTGCCAGAACCTTCCCCCATGTCCGACAAAGCCAGTGCCAGCGGCTACAAGATGGACCCACCGCTGGCCAAGGCCGAGCCCATCAGCGATGGTGGCAGCACCTCTGGGAGAACAGAGTTAAGAAGGGGGAAAAAATGTGGCAGAACAACAGCTGGGAGAGAGGAGGGAGAATGCGTGAAAGAAAAGCTCTGCAGACACCAAGGTCAGAGCAGGAGGGGCAGGAGGGGCAGGAGGGCTCCAGGCGCCGGAGCAGAGGGTCCCCGGCAGCCCCCGGGGAAGCCCACGGCAAGGCCGGCTGTGCCCTGCGGCCATGGAGCTCCACGGGGGAGCAGATCTGCACCCGCACCCGGGGAGGGCCCCACGCCGGAGCAGGGGGATGCCCGAAGGAGGCCGTGACCCCGTGGGCAGCCCGTGCTAGAGCAGGTTTTCTGGTAGGACCTTTGGATTGTGTGGGATCCACTCTGGAGCAGTCTGTTCCTGAAGGACTGTACCCCATGGAAAAGACCCAGGCTGGAGCAGTTTGTGAAGAACTGCAGCCCATGGGAAGGACCCACGCTGGAGAAGTTCATGGAGGACTGTCTCCTGTGGATGAGACCCCATGCTGGAGCATGGACAGAAAGTGAAGAGGAAGGAGCAGCAGAGATAATATGTGATGAACTGACTACAACCCCCCATTCCTCACCACCCTGCACCACTCAGTGGGAAAATCAGGAGTAAAGCTGAGACTGGGAAGAATGGATGGGAGAGGGGAAGGTGTTTTATGATGTATTTTTTATTTCTTATTTCTCTACTTAGATTTGATTGGTAATAAATTCAATCAGTTTCCCCAAGTTGAGTCTTTTTTTGTCTGTGATGGTAATTGGTGAGTGATCTACATGTCCTTATCTTGACCCATGAGCTTTTCATCTTATTTTTCTCCTCCTGTCCAGCTGAGGAGGGGAAGTGATAGAGTGCCTTGTTGGGCATCTGGTGGCCAGCCAAGGTCATCCCACCGTATCTGGATGGGAGTCATGTACTATGCCATGGAAGCAGTAGAGTACAACTACTCTCTGCTGCTGTTATAATGGCGTATTTTCTGATGGAAATCCACTGTGTGTCATTTTTGTAGGTTTCTACCAGCCCCACTAGATTACGTATGTTGCTGACCACCATGAACATGATGCTAAAGCTTTAAAATTACAAGCTCGAGGAATGGGCCGATGTGAACCTCATGAGGTTCAACAAGGCCAAGTGCAGGGTCCTGCACCTCGATCAGGGCAACCTCCAGTGTCAATACAGGGATCAAGAGCAGCCCTGCCGAGAAGGACTTGGGTGTCCTGGTGGACGAAAAGCTGGACATGAGCTGGCAATGTTCATTCATAACCTAGAAGGCCAACGGTCTCCTGGGCTGCACCTAAAGCCGTGTGGCCAGCAGGGCGAGGGAGGGGATTCTGCCCCTCTACTCTGCTCTGGGGAGATCCCAGCTGGAGTCCTGTGTCCAGCTCTGGAGCCCTCAGCACAGCAAAGACATGGACCCGTTGGAGCAGGTCCAGAGGAAGCCACAAAAATGATCAGAGGTATGTAACACTTCTCCTATGGAGAAAGGCTGAAAGAGTTCGGGTTTTTCAGTGTGGACAAGAGAAGGCTCTGGGGAGACCTTCTTGTAGCCTTCCAGTACTTCAAGGGAGCTTCTAACAGAAGGACTTTTTAGCAGGGCCTGTTGCGATCGGACAAGGGGTATGGTTTTAAACTAAAAGAGGCTGGATTTAGACCATATCTAAGGAGGACATTTTTCACAGTGAGCGTGGTAAAACAGTGGCACAGGTTGCCCAGAGAGGTGGTAGATGCCCCATCCCTGGAAATATTCAAGGTCAGGTTGGAGGGGACTCTGAGCAACCTGACCTAGTTGAAGATGTCCCTGCTCATTGCAGGGGGACTAGACGACTTTTACAAGTCCCTTCCAACCCAAACTATTCTACGATTCTATGATTCTGTGATTTTGTGCTTCTCTCCCTGGGTGCACCTCCCACATCTGTGCTCACTGCTGCTGGCCAGTACTTGCATAAGAGCAGGACTCACTCTGCAGCGTGACACCTGGGCAGCAGCGTGTTCCCATCAGAGTTCTATCTGTGAAGCTGTGTCTGTTGTGGCGGGTGCAGAAGTTAGAGAGGACAGGACCTTCTGCTGGGTGGATACCATTGCTCCCTGGATGAGCTGGCGGAGTTACGGTGCTGCTCCTCGCCCTGTTTGCCCGCCCTGGTCGCTAGAGCTCCTCACAGGCTTCTTTTATTTGTGGTGGGGGCTTGCCCATAGCTGCTCCTGGCCCCTCTCAGGTCTCCTCAGCTGCTGTCCTACAAGCTGCAGACTCCCCCAGTTCAGGAAATCTCCTCTTTACACCACACTACAGCGCTCCATAGCAGGTTGTGCCATCATGGGAGGTGCTCACCTCAGCGAATCTTCCGTGAAGGAGCTCTAGGGCGCTTTCTTACCTAAGAATTAAGGTCAGCCTTGCTGTCATTCAGTGCCTTCATCAAAACTCAGTCCCTTTTAAACAATCCAGGTTGGTGGGGCTTTTTCCTTCTTTCTTTTTTCTTTTCTTTTAATAACTTCCTTTTCTCTCAGGTGCTTTTATGGCTACCTTTACACCTTGGGTAAACAAGAGGACATTTTTATATGATTCCCTTGCTTTTAGGTGGTCTTAGTGCCTAAAATCATCAATAGAACACCCTCAAGCTTGTTTAAGATTTGATTTCTTACATGAATAAAATTGGGATTCTAAAGTACCTCTTTTTCTACCCTTTTTTGTTTCTTCCATCAGGAGTGAAACTGGATTGCAGCCACAAACTCCCATTGTAACATTTTGAAAACTACATACCTGAAGATATTTTTGGCATCATGCATGTGTCTGCAATTTGTTTATTTTTCTTCCAAGGCAGCATAACCAGCAACATTTCATTCCTTTATAATAATTTGCCACTTGCGTGATTCACCAAAAAGGTAATTTTGCAGCATATTTTACAGTCTTATCGTTAGACTTCTGATACGGGTTTCTGTAGAGACCCTTCATGACACATTAATGGCACAGATGACCGCTTGGGCATTCCACTTCCCTGTTTTAGGGGGCTGTTTATAGCTGTGCTGTTCTCTCTGCACTGCCATGGCTACACAGCTATGAGCAAATAAAGCAGTTGCCTTGACACTATGTCTGAAATACACTGTAAATAACCTGAAAATGGCAAAAACATAATTTTGGTATCTGGGTAGTTAAAGGCACCTAGGTAATGTCACAGAAGAGAATGAAGTCCCACAGATGTGCTGTTTCTCTTGACATTGAGGGGGTTTAGTGACTTGGCCATGATCAAAACAAAGCAGTGCAGGTGGCGAGAAGGAAGTATGAAATCTGAGTTTAGCTAATTCTGGAGAGGAGAAGGGGCTTTCGTGGCAGCATGGGCATGACCGGCGATGATTCCAGGTAGGGAATGCTGGCCCGTGAAAGGGAGCTCTGCCTTGTGGGATCTGGATCAGAAAGGCAAAGGGGCAGCTGCACAAGCAAACATCGGCGGGGAGCAGCAACCGGGAAGGTGCTTGTGAAGTGGATGCTGCTCTGAGCCGAAACCAGCAACTGAGCAAGAGGGAGGTCAAGACAAAATCTGTCTTAAAGTATAATGGAATGAGCATAATTGCACTCACCAGACACCACAGTTAGATGGTTGTAAGTAAGAACATGGTACGGGCAGTAACCCGTTTGTTATTTTTTCGTGCCTCTTCATCTGAAGCCATTTTTAGGCAAATGCTGTATCCCGACTAAATGATGCCCTTTCCATGAAGCCTACAGGATGGACAAGACTTAAAGCAGCAGCATGAGACATAAGTTATGGAGAATACTGAAATTTGTTTTTTTCCCCTTGTTCCTAATTTCAGTTTTTCAGTGAAGTACTAGTCCACAATGTAACAATATCAAGATAGCATTATTTTTTTTTCCCTCTAGTGTTTAATTTACATATTTTTACTCTTTAACTAACTTTAGGCTTCAAAAGAAAAATTTTGGCTAATGACATGTTTATTTTTAACAACTCATATCAGCACTGACTGAATTATTCCAAAACTGAAACGGAATAGAATCCAATTTGAGACGCTTTCATGCTCCTAGCACATCATTGCAGTGAAAAAACTAATATGGTGGTGCAAAGGCTGACAGTTCATAGGTACAAAAATCTGAATGTCTTTGACTAAAACTTGTGTATGAGAGAGAAAGCTATTTGTTTACGATACATGAGATGAATATCCCTGACCCCAAGAAACTGAGTGATGAGAATCAGATGGTGACGATTAATGTTATGCAAACACTTTTACAAGCAAACCAAGAGCAATGGAAATTCTTTTTTTTTTTTTTTTTTTTGCAAGTGTGTGTGAGGGAGCTTTATGACAAATCAGTTCCTTCTTTTCCATTCTGTGAAGTCTTGCATATTTATTTGTCAGAATGAAAAACAAACAACCAAACAAAAACCAACTCTGTAGTCTCTTTGTAGCCCCCACTCTCAAAAGTAGGGTTGTTTTTTTTTGCTATAAGCAAAATTGTCTGATTCATTGCAGAGGGAAAGGGATTAAATTATAATTAAATTGGATGTTTAATATAATTCCACTTTCCCCACTCTACTGGTAGAATAAAATAATCAAAAAGGGTCTCTAAAAGAAGGAAATACATCGATATATGGAATATAGTTTTCATGAACTCATGTTCTCTTCCTTTTTTAAGAAAGAATACTTTGCCATTGCTAGATAGGGACCCTCAGAAAGGTGACTGAATGGAAGGTGGCATAAATGCTTTCAGATAGCTGAACCTCTAAACATTTGATTAATGTTGATTCATGCCATCAAAAAATGCTTTCTCATCTGTTAGTGCTACTGCTATAAAATAGGTCTCTAGTACCCAAATTCCTTAGAAAAAAATGCCCTTCTACTGTATTCACATAGTTTTTTCCTTTAGGAAGAAGAGAGAGAAAATGAAGGTATATAAGCCAGAAGAGACCACCTAATGTGATGAAAGGATGAGATCTCTTTAGAGTATTTTCTACAGATCTCCCGAGTGAATTTTTTTGCATGCTTTGTGAATGTGTGGTAGAAATATTGCTTCTGTTAAAAGCAAATATTTGTGTCTGCCTCAAATTGTTATTCAATGAGAAATCATATACCTCCCTCATTGCCCGTGTTATGTTTTTACAGTTGAAAACAGCATTGGGAAATGACTATTGATTTGTTGCACAATTTCTTCTTGCATTTCTACTTCATCACATTTATATACTACATAACCTGTGTGTGTATTCCTTCTTGGGTCATTATAGGACTTCCACATCAGTTCTCTCTCTCAACCCCAGAGCAAAATTCATCAGAATATTAAACAAACAACTCAGAGTTTCAGATAGATTCACTTTTTCAAGGGACACCTGTGAAGAATACCAGCATAAAATATAATGATCAGGTGTTCAGATGGTCTAAATCACCATAGTTCTACTTAGTTTTGCAGTTAGATTGATTTACAGTAGCTGGGTAACTTGCCTGTAGACCATCAATAATGTTTATTTCCACCAAACCAAAGCTAGTAATGAAACTGTAAGAAAGACAGTTTACAGTGGAAATTGTGACTTTCTGAATTGCTTAAGTCAAAGGGTCCTATCTGCTAGAATGGCTTCTTTGGACAGGATTGGGCTGAAGTAAATTAAATTAAAACTCTGAACAAGGTTAAGGTGAAAAACCTCATAAAGTCAGCATAAAACTACTACAGATCAAGACAATTCCTTTGTTGATGGTCAAAGAGGAGCAATTATTGATATGGCTTATCCTCCTCTTCCTGCCTCTTCTGGAGGTGGTGACACTAAAGGAAAAAGAAGTTGGAGTAATAATATCAAAAGATTATGGATGCTATATGAGCTAGGGCTGATTAAGGACCTCAGTTTTGCCATGGTTCGTGAATGAATGTGTAACCCTCAACATCCTCTTTTAAGCACTTCTTTTTTGGATGCAATTATGTAGGCATAAGGAGCACTGAAGATGGCAATATCCTTGATCCTCCTTTAGGCTTGAATATCTAATTCATAGGTGTGATATTGACTGCCTGGGAATAAATGATGGGAATCTTGAACACTCACACCTATGACCAAAGCATTTAACAGAACTCACTTTTTACCAAGAAATCACATTGATAAGAACAACAGCCAAGCGTTTTTCTCTCTCCAGGAAAAAATTACTGTAACTGGCTGATGTAAAGGTCAGATCCTCTCAATGCATGTGAAGAACAGCTGAGGCGTATTTGGTTGTTTCCTTTGTAGAGGGTGGGCAGGAGAACCCATAAATTCAGAGATCCTGAAAGGGTCTATGGGGAGTGTTTGCAGAAAGCTGTTTAGAAATAGAATGATCTGGGCATGCACAGAACCACAATGGAAGATACTTACACAACACAATTGTTCAACAGGAAAATCCCTTAGTAACACTCTACATAGGCTGCACGGCTCCCCTGAATCTGGGGAGAGTGAGAGAGGAAGAAAGGTTTGATTTTATGTGCCTAAATCCTGTAGCCTTTGGGGTCTTTAGGTGGACATTTTAAGGAGAGTGGCAGAAGGTTCTTTGAAATCTTCGTCTTGCTCTTCCACGCAAGAAACAGCCACTGTATGGTACAAAGATGGACTGAAATTCTACTGAACTTTTCCCACTAAAGAATAACCTAGTGAGATCTGGGAAGAGGAAGTGCTGTCCCCAATTCCTGCAGCTTAGTTTTCCATTACCAATTTCTCCGAAGGGCTTATACTAAAACCCTTGAAGTGCTATGTGGAAGGGTGAAAACAGCAGCATCTTCCATTTCTGCAGTATATTTCAAGCAACACCCTCTCTTTCTACAGTATCCAACAAGGCCATCAGAATGTTTTTCAGTGGAAGAAGAATATTATTTTTAAATACTTCACAGACACCTGAGAAACTGCAGAAGTTTCTGGAGAAACTGAGTAGGGCTTCGATTTTCAGAGGTTCTGATCTTCTGCTCAGTAGTTTGGAGACTTCAATGCCCCAAGAATTTTATTGTAAATCATTTTCTCATAATCACAAAGTCTATGGAAGATAGCAGAATAATGATTTTATGGTCCCTCAAATGCTGTGAGTATAAAGTTCCACCTGCCCTTAATAAAGCCCACAGGATTTTTCTTGTTCACACAAAGGCAGAATTCAGATGTAGGTATTGGAAGAGCAAGATAAGGAAAAATTTTAGTCAAAATAAATAAGAAGCTTTTAGAAATTATGGTCCTTGATATCTCAGTGTGCTTATTTCTAAGCACCAAACTTTTGTTTTTTCCTTAAGAAGGTGTAGAAAAACAAAGCAATAATCTTACTGGGCCAAATTCAGTTGAAGATTATGTTTGCCTCTTCCACAGCTGCAAGTAACTGAATCAATTATCTGAAGTATATTAATAGATTAGTCAAAACAGAACACAGCTGGTAATAACAATAAAGCCAAAAGCCTTTTGCCTTGTTAATGTCTAGGCAGATACATCAAGTTACCAAAAACAACTGAGATGTAAAAACATAAACATTCAAAATCCTCCAACAGTATGCTTATTATTAATTATACTGAAGCGGAATTACTGATTAGTTTAATAGGAAACATCATGAATGAAATTATCATAAATGGAAACCTAGAGGAAATCCCTCAGCTACCTAGATTTCTACACTTGGAAAAATAAAAAGAAAGAGAATGATTCTATGCTGAAAAATGTATGGCAATCTACTGTCAGTAAAAGGAGCATTTGAAATGTGTCCTCTGTCTGTAATATCATTTCAGTAGATGTAGCTTCTTGTTCAGTATGAGCTGATTTTTCTGGACCATGCAAGATACAGACTTCTTAAAGATTCTGAATTACAGTGATTGCTGCTTTATTTAAGACATAGTGGTATCAGTAGTGGGGATGCCCTGAGTCCATTTGAATAGCAACTCACTTAACTGTTGCTAAAGAAAGGTTTTGTTGCATGCTGGTGCCCTTAAAGAATCATCTATGAAATTGAGATTTTTTTTTTTTCTTTTTCTTCACCTTCACCCCCAGAAAAATTTGGGATTTTTTGCTGAAAACCAAATCTCACTTTTTATTCTTTGGTCCCTCCTGTCCTTTCTCCCACGTGTTTTATCATACTGAAATATACCTTTCACTGGAAAAGGTGAAAAAGAAACAAGAAAGGGTCAAGCATGAAAGATAAAAGTTTTGATTTCCTGGACAACAGAAGAATGTCAATGGTATTGCATGAAAATAATTTCTTTCTGAAAAAATATCTGGAGAAATAATTATTTCCCAATTGCCCTTAGTAATGATGGATGATTCTGTTTATCAGTGTTAATAAAACAACATGACCACCTGTGTTGGTTTTGGCTGGGATAGAGTTAATTTTCTTAACAGAAGCTAATATGAGGTTATGTTTTGGATCTGCGGTGAAAATAATGTTGACTGATAACACACTGATGGTTTCAGTTGCTGCTGAGCAGTCAAGGACTGTTCGGCTTCTCACCCCACCCCAGGCTGGGGTTGCACAAGAAGTTGGGAGGGGACACAACTAAGACAGCTGACCCCGACAGACCAAAGGGATATTCCATGCCATATGACATCATACTCAGCATATAAAGCTGGGGGAAGAAGAAGGAAGGGGAGGATATTCGGAGTGAGGGAGTTTGACTTCCCGAGAAACCATTAAGCGTGATGCAGCCCTGCTTCCCTGGAGATGGCTGAACCCCTGCCTGCCCGTGGGGAGTGGGGAATGGATTCCTTGTTTTGCTTTGCTTGTGTGCGCGGCTTTCGGTTTACCTGTTAAACTGTCTTTATCTCAACCCACGAGTTTCCTCACTTTTACTCTTCCAATTCTCTCCCTGATCCCGCAGTGGGGGGAGTGAGGAGCGGTGCGTGGGGCTCAGTTGGTGGCTGGGGTTAAATCACAACACCAGCTCAGCATTTAGAGGCCTTATATTATTGGTCTTTCCTAAGAGATCAGCTCTACAAATGAGTATTGAGAAAATATGACCTTTTGCTAAAGAGATAAGGAACTGATACTCTGACAGGAAGTAAAATATGAAGGCATAATTAGAATATGAATTGGAGCCTAGCTAAAGTAAGCAAGGGATCAAATAATTAGATTAAATTGGAAACTGGTAAACTGTTTCCAAATTCAACTGCTGGAAATTATTAGGATTTGTTATTTAACTTTGGTGTAGGATGCCATCAAACTTGAAATATTTTCATAATCATGCTATGATTTTGGAATAATCAATACCATGATCAGGCAGATATTGCCTGATTAATACGATCTTCTCTCCAGTTAGAGGTTAATAAAGCTACTAATGAGACTTGTATCTCCTGTATTTAATTTAAACATTTATGTGAATTCCAGACAAAACCCAGAAACAGGCCACCCATATTTAACAGAAGAGATTTAGGATCCTTTGAGCAATAAATACTAGAGTGTGAGCAAGAGCTGAATACAAAGCACATGATGTGTCTGAAATCCTAACCCTTTAGGAGATTTGGACTTTGAGAGAGGTAGCTCTGTTCAAACCTTTGAATTCAGTCTTCAAAGTAGGTGTCTACAAGTGTTCCTTGGGAGAAACTAAATAAGTTAACTCCTGAAAATGCAAACAGAGAAAGAAGCATTGCTGATACCCGTAATAGCCAAACAGAGGGGGACCAGACCCTCCCTAAACTGTCAATAGCTGCATAATAAAACATCACTTACATTTTCTGTTGGGGATGGCAGGCATTAGCCATTCATAACTGATACTTGTTTTACTTCTAATCGTCTCATGGGAATAAAGTGCCTGCGTATCTGAAAATGGGTAGGCCATTTTACAACGATGCTTTTGATTCATCCTTGCGGTTTCTGTTTTATTTTGTTATTTAAAAGTTATGACCCTGTCGACACACTTATAAGAGCAAGTCCTTTTGGGTATTGAAACAAGTCCACGCCTAATTGCAGGACCTCAGATGAATACAGGAAGGATTACCTACCACAGTGCAGACTTCTCTATGTAAAATGAACATACAGTTTTGGGACAAGGTGACTTCAGATAGAGAAACTTTCTGTTACCTTTTAAAGATGGAAGACTATCATTAACAAACATATCATTTTTAGTCTCTACATTAATTTCTGAACTTTCTTCTAATCTATTTTGTTGTCTTCTTTAACAGCAAGAAAGCCTCTGTTCTGTTTTCCAAACAGTCCCAGCAGTCCAGTCCCTGTAATTTCTTCCATCTCTCTAGACCTACTGCACAATTCCAGTTCATCAAAACACGTGCTCAGTGGATAGCCCAATTGTGCTGTATTTTCACAGCCCTTCTGAAAACTTAAAACATAGCAGTCTGAGTCTCTCTGAGGAGTTATTTAACAAACACATTTTGTCTCTAAATTGCATGTTATCTGTGTTGTACACATTAGCATATGGAAATCAGTTTGCAGCTTGCTATATTAAGGGCATATTGCTAGAATGATATTTACTCACAGTACTCTAAATTCAGGCCAAATAATTTTTTCATACTATCAAAAAAAAGAACAGTGTCTTTATCAACTGGAGGTGGGGCAGGAAAAACACCCAAAACAACAGGTGTTAAGGATTTAATTACTTTTTTTGCTGCACTTACAGAAATTGTTGTGTGCCTACCACATTAATTTCTAATGAGATATTGACAATCACTGCCAAGCAATTAACCAGTAACGGTTGTCCTTTAATGTGTCAGTCAGCTATCTGTGGCATTTAATTTAAATTGTTATCTCTGTGGTCACACAACAGTCACTCATGTTGGAAACACCATGATTTTTATACAAAGAATAATGATATAATGCTGTTTAGGTGGACACATCCCCAAATCAAGAGCTAGGAGCTCAACACAACTCACTCGTCTAAGTGGCCCATACAACTTGGGCCAAAAATTTAGGAAGTTACAGCAGAGTTTATCACATCTAGCTCTGATGTCTACAATATCTAAGCATATGTCTGAGTAGGTAACCTTAAGCTCCTTACGATCAGAGTAGAGAAACAAATTCAATGAGGTGGTTATCTCTAAATTAAACATTTACTGGTGAATAAGTTAAATAAAAGTTGATGGAAGTTACTTGCTCTGGGGAAAGGTGTGAGGCCCAGAAGCAGGTTGTTTATCTGCAGATCCTGTCTGATCAATGTTGGATAGTTCTTTCTAACGTAAGTTCAGAAACTGATGTAGTACAAATGCATAATGAAATTATGTCACAGAGGAATATGAAAAGATGGATTTTATACTTTGAATGAAAGTGCTTCAGTTTTTCTGATTCATTTCCTAGACTTTGTTTCAAATGAATTCCATAAAGTAACAACAAGAATCTCCACCTGAATGTTTTATTTACCATGTGAATTCTAAAACTAGGTTCAGTGTTTTAATCGATTAATAATTTTTCAGTATTTTTATATAGGACACTGTACATATTACAAAGGTTCAAATAAGGAAGAAGAATCCATTTAAACTTTACTTTATTTGTAATATCCATAGAGTTACTATAAATCCCAGATGATCTTTTTCAAGCCGGTGTGGGAATTCTGTGATTACCAACAGTGCCAAATTAAATTTGTTTGGTTGTTTTTTTACAACAATCTTCCTGCAGTCTCAGCTTTTCAGTATATGGTATTTATAAAACAAAGGTCTCTCAACTTGAAAATGTTGGCTGCTGAGCTCAAAGAAATTAAGACGTGTCCAGCAACTGTATTCCTCCCTGCAATGTAATTTAACAGATGTTCTTCTTTTTTCCTAGATTGAATGATTCTTGAGACTAAACATGAAAGGAACTGCCCTATTTAAGTTTTTTTTTCCACAAATAAGTTGGCTGCTGCCTTTGTTTCATTTAGCAAAGACATCATAACTGGGGAGTATTTCTAAAATAGACAGACAAGCATGAGAATCAGAGAACAATATAATTTTGCACTTACAGATAAGAAAATCCACATTTTTTAATGAAGGCGTGGTAATGTGACCCAGTCTATGCAGTCTTATGTTCAAGAGGGAAAAATACAAAATGTACCCTATAGCTATAATTAATAACAGGTCTTTTTGCAAATGTCTGGCCTGAAATGGCCTGAGTTTCTGAATCAGTATGTCATGGCTTACTCCCAGCCAGCAACTAAGCACCACACAGCCACTTGTTCCCTCTCCCGCTGCGGGATGGGGAGAGAATGAGAAAGGTAAAAGTGAGAAAACACATGGGTTGAGATAAAGACAGTTTAAGAGGTAAAGCAAAAGCCACACACTCAAGAAGAAAAGCAAAACAAGGAATCCATTCCCCACTCCCCACGGGCAGGCAGGGCTTCAGCCATCTCCAGGGAAGCAGGGCTGCATCACGCGTAATGGTTTCCTGGGAAGACAGACACCATCACTCCGAACGTCCCCCCTTCCTTCTTCTTCCCCCAGCTTTATATGCCACGCGTGATGTCATATGGCAGGAAATACCCCTTTTGTCAGTTTGGGTCAGCTGTCCCGGCTGTGTCCTCTCCCAGCTTCTTGAACACCCAGCCTACTCGCTGGTGGGGTGGGCTGAGAAGCAGAAAAAGCTTTGACTCTGTGTAAGCACTGCTCAGCAAGGATGAAAACATCCCTGTATTATCAACACTGTTTCCAGCACAAATCCAAAACACAGCCCCATACCAGCTACTACAAAGAAAATTAATATTATCCCAGCTAAAACCAGCACATAGTATTTATAAATTCCAGCCTTATTTTAAGCCAAGCTCAGGATCTCCTTTGCAATTTGGATGTTTTTCCCAAAACACCTGCATAGATCTGTACTACATCATCTTACAAGGATGACCCAACTAACAGAGAACAGCTGAGTGTCCTTTACATAACAGAGAATGTCCTTTGGTTATTGCATCACGGCAGGTTATTTTGTTTCTGTACATGTTGTAAAGGATTAATCACCAACAGGGAATTTAAAATTATCATAAATTTTATTAAGTCTTGTGGTCCCACTCTCTTTGAGATGTGTTTTTGAGATGTGTACAAGTCTGAGGTAAAAGTAAAAAATAATAGTCATGTTAGAACACAGCAATATTGATGCTGGATTTACTCAATAATTTTTTTACATTTCATGCTGTAGAACATTACTCCGTCTCTGAAGTGGTAATATCAGAAAGGCTCTGTCTGTGTGAATTTTTGCAAGTGAGCTCTGTGGATATATATAGCTTTGGATGTAGAAATAGCTACTAGCAAGCATGTAAGAGAAGAGAAGAAACACACATGCCGAGAAGCTGGTGTTTGGAAGTTTCCCAAGGACTGGCAGTCCTTGTGATTAGTCGTCTTGTTTAATCTTCAAGAACTGATGCACTCAGCACACCAAGAGCCTGCTCAATCCGTACGAGGCCACAGGCACCGTCACGGCTGCACTAAGGAACTCAGGCTACACCCAAAGGGTGTAGCACACCCAAAGCTGCAGACACAGACTACAGGGTTGTATGGACGAACACTGTAAAAAGGATCTCTGCAGGACGCTTTCTAAAAGATGAGCTAGTAGCCACTGGCAGGTCAGCACAACAGGCTGTTTTAAAAAAGATGATCTATTAGCCACTGGCAGGTCAGCACAACCCCCCGCTTCTGAGGAAGCCGTTGCTATCGGCAAGTTGCAGTTGAGATTGCTGAGACGGCAGTTGAGCTGCCCCCGATTAGTGAGTAAGTGTGTGTGTGACCGAGCAACACGAGGAAATAGTGGGTGTGCTCTGGGACTAGTCATCTGCTGTTAATAATAACAGTTTAGCTCTATAGAGTGAAAAATAGGTTAGATTCCCGAATGAGGAAAAGGGAAGTTACAACAGTCTCCTTCATACTACAGAGGGGCAAGAGGTAGTACAGCAAGTAGAAAAGGCACTGTGCAGGGTAACAGCAAATTGAGTTCTACATGCATGCTCTGCGCTAGCCATGTACGCAAGTAGTTAATAGAAAACTTTGTATCAGAATAATCTATAGCTTAATACGTAAGTCACTTTTTGGGGTGATCTGGGTTGAAAACCCTAAAAAAGAAAGCACAGTCAAGCTGCTTCTGGTCTGCTTTTCTCTTGGATATGGGCAAGCTGGGAGCAGCAGGCACAAGAAAAAGTTTATTTATTTGCTCAGATACAGAATAGTATTCAGGTTTGTGAATCCAGACCTCATTTGCTGCACCAAAAATGTTCCCTGAATATGAAATTATATGTATACATGTGTTATTTGGTGACAATGTTGATTCAAGAGCTTTCTTCCCTGCATGACTGCACATCATTTAATCCGTTACATGAATGGTGTTGTGGGCTGTAAAATGAATTACCGATTTACGTTAGTTATAATAAAAAAACAGACCCCTCTCCCCAAAAGTTCAATGTTCCTAATAATGAGGTGCGAATTGAATGTGAACCTTGACTGTGATTTATTACTGATGAATGCTGCACTAAGATCTTGGGTACTGCAAGTAGCAGAATACCATCAATAAAATAAAATTTATCAGTTTGGAAGTTCTTTTATCCACTCTTGCTGCTATTTTATAGGTAATATTTATCTTAGAAAATACTAGTTGTTAAAAAATTGCCCTGTTTTGTTTCCTTTTTTAATGACAAGCTGATCTGGTTGCAATCATCTAATGGAAAGTTTGTCCCAGTGTAGCATTAAACAACAAGCCAGAGCTTTTGACATTGCTCAGTAGAAACAGAAGCTACAATTTGTAACTGGAGAAGCTGCTGCGAACAGTTTGATGCTTACACGACCCAGCAATGACACAGATTCCGTCAGTAATGGAGGCTGGCAGAGTTTGGAAGATGGCAACAGGAATTCAGCGTAATCGAACCTGCTGATGGCAGCTTGCTGCAAAATGAAATGTCCTGGTGCCTGCGCTGATATGATCCACGAAGCAGAGTTCAAAGGCACAAGCTGACCTCAGCAATACCCAGGCCTGGACCGATACAGTCACTTGGTAGCATCACTGGTGTTTGGCTCCAGGCTGTTTGCTGTTCACTGGAAGGACTTCAGCATCTGTTAGAATGATCTTGCATTTAACTAGCAGAAAAATGCCTCAGATGCTAAAAGAATGAAACTTCTGAAAGCATGCTATTATGAATCAGGATCATTCCAGCACTAGCTGGGCATTTGGAGTTCTCTGGTGTGTGCATTATTGGCATCATTAT
Organism: Phaethon lepturus; assembly: GCF_000687285.1. Classification (NCBI taxonomy): domain Eukaryota; kingdom Metazoa; phylum Chordata; class Aves; order Phaethontiformes; family Phaethontidae; genus Phaethon; species Phaethon lepturus. The sequence goes on along the minus strand of NW_010512427.1, from coordinate 3,922 downwards.
CCTGATTATCAGTGTCTACTTGGCGCATTTATCTGTGGATATAAATCTGTGTGCTTATGCTGAGCACTCATGGAGCATACAGGAATATTTCAATGCATAAAATTTGGCCGATCATTTTTATAAGGTTAAAAGACCATTTCAAAATTACTAGCTCACTTCAGCAAACTATAATTAAAAAACAAACAAACAAACCCCAAACCATGTATATTTCCTGTAATTTGAAATATTCGCTGGTCAGAAGCTTCCCAAGCTGTGGGATACACATTTTATCCAGCTTTTTATGTTGTGCCCATGTATCCAAGGACTGGTTATGATTTACAGGCAGGATGACTTACAGAGGGTTCACTACATCGTGGGCTTCCCCAGATACCTGCTCCACAGCAGGAACGGCTCAGTTACTCATGTTGCAGACTCCGAATGACTGCACGTTAGTTACTGTAGTAAGGCAAATAAATGCTGTGTTGGCTTTTGCCAGTTTATACAGTATGGAAATGGAGATACTCCTTCACAAGAAACTTAGAAGCCCCCATTTTTAAGCAGCAATATGTGAGAAAAGGTTTGGGTGCATAGCTAATGATGCTTGGCTGTGTTCACCATTTGTAAGTCAGGTGTATGTTGAATAGAATTTCCTACAAAAGCATGATGTCCAAGATCCCAGGTCCAGGACATCTCTTTTCATTCTCTATACTAAAAAAAAAACCCTATCAAAATAATCCATTGCCACCACCACTAAGAACAAAACACCTGCCAGTCCTTTTTAATAACAATTTATTTGCAATTTTTTTCCATGAGATGGTAACTAAAAATTTCAAATTGATATCTTAGACTATGAAGAGTTATTGAAAGGTAAAGTTTTTGAGTTATACTGTAAGCGTTATGTAGTCCTCTTTAGTAAGAAGACTGGGAAATGATAGTGAGTTATTAAATGTCTCATGTAGCTAACATCCTAGAACTTGGTCATGATTTGTAGGTTTGGGTCAAGATGTCAAGAAACTGAATTCCTGCTATATTTCTTAGTCTGTATCTGTCTTGGTTGTGAGACACCAGGTCTTGGGGAGCAAAAGTTTATTCTTTCACAGCCTCACTTCTTCCCAGTGTAGAATGAAAATGTAACTCAATTTCTTTCAGGTGCAGCCCTGGGAGGAGGAAAGTAAAAGGATTAAAATCTTAATGGGTAAAAATTTACAGATTATACTTTTGTCATGATCTGAAGGGTTACCTGGCCTATGCGTGTGTAGAGATCATGACTGTGGATTTGTAGGATTCCGTAATACACAAGGACAAGGAGGCTGCAATCCTCTAAATTTCTCTACTTTATTTCAAATTACCACAGATATCGCAAAAAAACACCACTAACAAGTATATCTATGATTAATACAGTGGAGATATATATATATGTCTTTCTCAAGCTGTCAGCAATCAGTAAGATGCTATCAATTAGTAGTACGGCAATAATCAATTACAGAAACAATATTATAGCAACAACTAGTAACGGCAACAACCAAGTACGTAAATACTATTGCAGGTTACTACAAACTTACCATTAGTGAAGCAACTTATCAACTATGTAACAGCAGATATGCGTATGATAGATTGCTTATATACATATATAAATACCGGTATCAAGTGAATTAGACAGATTTCAGAAGAGGCCAAACCACCCCAGAGGGGAGGACAAACTGAACTGACCCCAGAGGGGGACCAATAAAGATACCAGGCAGAGTCTCACTTCAAAGATGGTCCGTATCACAGAGTCTGGAGTCAGCCAGGCATCCCTGGTGAAAGTCCCAAGATCTTGTAGAAAGTTCGTGTGGAATTCAGCCTGTTTAGGAAAGGAAAAGTACATGCAGCTCAGGAAGTTCTCAGAGGGAGAGGCTCCACTGAGTCCTTTTTCTAACACAGAGATGTAAGAGACTATAGGGTATCACAGTTCAAGCAGTCAGTTAATTTCTGGTTTTCACCTGTAACAGCCAATAGATGATGATGTTTTCTGCTCATTCAGACCAATTTTTATTCTTCAAGACAGTTTTCCTGTTCTTGCAGTTAGAACAGTCAGTGGCAGTTACCGATTCTTACTTTCTCAGGATGTTTTCCCCTTTTTACAGACTATTTTTCATCTTTTCAGATAACAAATCGCCATTACAATTCCTAGCTAGACACCAAGTGCCCATCAAGCAACTCTATCACTCCCCCTCCTCAACTGGACAGGGGGAGAAAGAATGACAAAAGGCTCGTGGTTCAAGGTAAGGACAGGGAGAGATCACTCATCACTTATTGACACAGCCAAATAGACTCGCCTTGGGGAAATTAATTTAATTTATTGCCAGTTAACACCAGAGTAGGATAATGAGAAAAAAAATATTCTAAAACCACCTTCCCCCCACTCCTCCCTTCTTCCTGGGCTCAACTTCTCTCCTGATTTCTTTACCTCCTCCCCGCAAGCAGCAGAGGGGGATGGGGAACGGGGGTAGCACTCAGTTCATCACACGTTGTCTCTGTCGCTCCTTCCTCTTCACACTATTCCCCTGCTCCAGCATGTGGTCCAACCCATGGGAGACTACACAAAATTCTCCGACCTGGGTCCTTCCCACAGGCTGCAGTTCTTCAAGAGCTACTGCAGCATTGGTCCTACCCATGGGGTGCCGTCCCTCAGGAACAGGCTGCTCCAGACCCCACGGGGTCACAGCCTCCTTTCGGTGCATCCATGTGTTCCAATGTGGCATCCTCCACGGGTTGCAGGTGGATACCCGCTCCACCATGGAGCTCCATGGGCTGCAGGAGGACAGCCTGCCTCACCATGGTCTTCACCACGGGCTGCAGGGGAACCTCTGCTCCAGCACCTGGAGCACCTCCTGCTCCTCCTTCTGCACTGACCTGGGTGTCTGCATGGCTGTTTCTTTTACATATCCTCACTCCTCTCTCCCAGCTGCCGTTGCACAGCAGGTTTTACCCTTTCTTAAATGCATTATCACAGAAGCTCTGCCAACATCACTGATGGGCTCAGCTTCAGCCAGCGGTGGGTCCATCTCGGAGCCGGCTGGCATTGGATCTATCAGACATGGGAGAAGTTTCTGGCATCTTCTCACAGAAGCCACCCCTGTAGCCTCCATGCTACCAAAACCTTGCCACGCAAACCCACTACATTATCGATGGTATCTGAAGATGTCTTTGGCTTCTAGCTACACAGCTGTACTTCTCAAGGATGCCTCTGCTTCGCAGGCCTCGTTCTCAGGCTCACAGTCCCTGGGCTGGCAGGCATTTTCTGTCACTTTTTCAGCACGCATTTTCTTTTGTTCAATCATTTTCCTTTCTAATCAGGCTACTTTTATGGCTGCTTATATCAACTGTTAGCATAAAAAGCAAAACTAAAGAAGTAAGGGAACCCCCAGTTATTGCTACACAGCAGTTCTAATAAAAGCAAAAAAATCGTTAGTTTAGGAGATTTTTTTTCCCAAAATGGAGCAGAATAAGAAAGGTCGAAGATGAAATTTTCTCTGAATATAAGCATCCTTTAGCCACAGTTGATGTAGTCTTTGAAGAAACATGTAAGAAGTTGATGACAATGAAAATTAAGTGTCTTCTTCTGAAAATGCTGACAGCTGACCTGTCCATCAAAAGGACAGAAACTGAGAGCACTATTTCTGACCATGAGCTATGAAGTGGACAACAAGGAATATTGACGGATCAGGGGTAGTTTAACATGGTCACACAACAACAACAGAAGAATTAAATATTATGTGTGATGGAAAAGATTTCTTCATCCTCCTTTTTATTAATCTTAGATTTCTTTTGGCACTTTGCAGTTTGTAACCCTGAGGACAGCATATCGATGTTCAAAACACCAACACTAATGCAACATTTTAAATGAAAATCAGAGTTGGCGGTGAAAGGTTAAATAATCACAGAATCACAGAATCACAGA
>NW_010512426.1:1164-5228 GCF_000687285.1 Phaethon lepturus | reverse complement strand
CTGCACGCTTCCTTGTGCCTATCTGTGGCACGGAATTAATAGATGGGTCTCTAAAGACAGATCTACTGGGGCTGTTCCCAGTCAGACTCAGTCGTTAAAGTATACTCTTACCTTGGTGAACTAAAGTCAATACTTGCATTTCAGTGCAACTTGCAAGTAGTATGAAAATCAGATTAGCATGTCTTACAGCCTGTACAGTCCTGTCAGATGAGACGGATGTATTTCCACCTTGATTCCCTGATGTGCACTCACCTGACTCAAACTGGATGGCTGGACATCAACTAGTCTCGGAGACAGCAAGCCAGCTACAAGACACCTCTTGTAGCTCTCATGAATGGCTTCGCTTATTGAAGGACCTGACTTCTTTAAAAATTTCAAGGTCTGAAACATCAATCGAGAATTACAGATTAGATTAAGACAGCATTATTATTCAGTCACCAAGGTTCTGGATAACCACTGAGAGAAATAATACAAATATTCACTTAAACTGTCAGAAAGCTTGCATCAGTAATATGCTTTAGGTTTGCAATCTGAGTAAGTGTTACTACGTAGAATCTTACAGACAGCAGACAAACCAAGAGTTACAGTTTCTTTAAAGAAATCCTGTACGACAAACTATCAGCCCTTGCAATGCTTAATTATGTGTTTTCGAGCTTCTCTGTCAATACACAGGCCCTTCTGTTTCCATGAACACTGACACAAAATACGTTCTATGTAAGCTAAAACTAACACACAACTTCAAATCACACTTTGGAAGATCCTTTCTATGCTTGTTTATGCAGAAGCCGATTCATGTTGGAAATATTTAGTGAGCTCAAACTTAATGCAAAGTTCTTTGTCACAATCTGCGCAGTGGCTCTGAAGTTATACTTTGCAGGAGAAAAAAAACATTTCACTTCTTCTCAAACAGTTAAATAATTTTCGCCTCTCTCCATTCTGTCCTCCTTTTTCAAGTTAACCAGGGATCAAAACCCTAACTCAGGACTATGCAGGCAGTTCCACTGAGGGGTAGTAAAGAAGTAACAGCTTTCCCAGCCTTCCACAACATCTAAAAAAACATTTCATTTCTTCTCCAACAGTTAAATAATTTTCCACTTTCTCCATTCTGTCCACCTTTTTCAAGGTAACCAGGGATCAAAACCCTAACTCAGGACTATGCAGGCAGTTCCACTGAGGGGTAGTAAAGAAGTAACAGCTTTCCCAGCCTTCCACAACATCTTTGTTCTTGCTCCTGAAGCAGCGTTCTACTCCTTTCTAGACATTCAATCCCTGAGCGTGCTTCAACAGGAGACAATGGTAGTTTTACAGCCCCAAGAGCGGACCTAAAAGGTTACCCTTTGCATAAAAATGGCAGGACACGACTGCAATTATGCGCGTGGATGGGCAGGACAAGCATAAAATGGTCTCTGACACTCAAAGCCGTGCAACAGAAAACTTAGACAAGGTACTTGACATTCTCAGTAAAGATACTGTAAAGATAAAGTAGATAAAGTAAAGTAAAAGATCCCCTCCTTCGGGAAGCCGGTGCAAGTCACATGAACAACTCCGCAGGTCAGCAAGCACGTACCATCTGCAAAAACAAGGAATGTTTGACAACCTCCCATACTCTCACAGCCAGGTTATGACCAGATTACAAGTTTTAAACAGCAGTGTCTGGAAAGACATTTTCTTCATCAGATCACTTACAAACTTGTTTTAAAAAACAATTACTGCGTGCAGAAATTTTATCTCTAGTGCTATCGAGGCGCTGTGCTTTGAGCTTCAGTTCAAAGTCATTTCGTTTTATGACCGCCACCACTTCACAGGCTACATGACAAGAGCACCAAAACCCAAAACTCAGCAGACTGTCAGAGACGTTTCACAATATTAAATATCTTGTTAGTACAACATAATCAGAGCTGGGGTGGGGCGGGTTGCGGGTTTTTTTGTTTGGTTTGTTTTTTGACTGACAATGAACAAGAGAACGAATAATTGGCATTTGACCTCAAATTAAGCTTATCTCTATTAAAAGCAGTGAAATACCTACCAAAATTATAGGTGCTTGGATTACTTGGATGAAAAAACTGCTCAGGTGGTGGGTAAGAAGGACGAGCTCCCCGTCTTAGACTTCGCTCATGTACCAGAATATCCAAAAGGAGGTTTGGAGAAGTCATGCTTATCACAGTGTCCAGTGACCACAATGCGAAATATGGGCAGTCATGAAGGAATTCTTCTGGCCTTAAAGAAAAACAAGTGCGTAAGATAAACGTCGACATTCAAGTGAATTATTTGTAAGGGTATTTAAAGCAACGTAAGAAAAACCTACCTTAGTGAATCTGGCATTTGAGCATGATACCAGCGATTAATGTCAAATACACCCAAATAAGCAGATGGTTTTCCCTGACCATATGTATTCACTTGCCAAGTGAAGACTGACACACTGGTCTCGGGAGATATCACTGTAAAAGACAAGACATTGTTTCTTATGTGTAGAAAAGATGATCTCTCTGATATTTTTAAAACACCACTTTTTGTTTTGGCTTCGTTCTGTTATATCTCCCATGAAAAGACAACACTTGCTAAGAAAAATCAAAAAAATGTGTGGAATAGCAAACACCTCTGTGATAGGTTTCAGTCATACTGCCCCTTTTTCTTGTTCAAATGGTACCAGCTCTAAGCCAAATTAAACACACAATTATTAGCTAATTAAGTTTTCCAGACATTAAAAGTTGATCAAGATGTTTAGCTAGACAAATAGTTTAGGGAAAAAAATATGCTAGGAACACGTACTTTGCTACTTTCAGAAAGCATACAACTATTTATCGTGTACACTCGTATCAATCAGCTGGCATTATTAATTTCCAGATTTGAGTCAATTGCAAGTTTTAAGAATAGCCCCTTCCTCGCATATTCAGAATGAAAGAAATCAATTACCACAGAAAATAAATTCAAAAAAAAAAAGCCAAACCCTGCAAACAGGAAATTGGAATGAAAATTTTAACATAAAACATCCACGATGTTATACTTGAGTTCTCTCAAGGCTTGGTAGTCTCTTGGTGACATCCCTGACATGAGGTCCCAGTAAGAAGCACAACTCTCTAGAGAGTGTGTCAGGTTGGCAAACGGGTGCCTCTGTACCCCTCAGAAGAGGGTCACCTACAACTATCACCCATCGCCTTTTCTTAGTTGCACTGGTTGTTATACGGGGAGCAGATCAGGCTGCCTTAGCTCCAGGATCTCTCCTGATCTGACAGCTCTTTCCTCCTCAGTCTGCAGAACAGTGAAACGATTCTGCAAGGGCACCTCAGGCTTTGAGGGAAGTCTCTTCCTCCTGCTGGTCCTTGCCATTGCAACCATTCTTTCTTCTGCATTATTGGCCCCCCTCCCTTCTGTGTGTGCTGGTGGGAGAGTTTTTGGCTGTTTGGCTGTGGGTCCACTGCACACTGCGCTTGGCCAGCTATCTAACTCTTTCTCAGCCTCCCTGATGTTACACAGCCTTCTCACCACCTCCTGCAGCTCAACCACATTCTGCAGGAGGTCCTCAACCTGGACACACTTCTTGCAGGCAGGTCTGCCACCTGTCCCTGCCCAGGAGAAAGAGCTAGGTACTGCCTACAGTCTGAGGTCTGCACTGCAGCCTCTCCCTTCAGCACCTCTGTCAGGGAGGAGGCATCAGCCACCACTGCGGTAGATGGTGCAGACTCCACAGACAGACATGCAACATTTGCTCTCAGACAAGTACACAACATTCTGCCATGACAGTGAGTTAGGATGTATACCCTTGAATAATAAGAGACACCGTAATACCTGTGTATATGGACAAAGAAAACTATTACTTTAAAAACTTGTTGGGAGTAGGAACATATTAGATTTCGAGAGGAAAACATGGACAGGAAAATCATAGAATCATGGAGTCATTTAGGTTGGAAAAGACCCGTAAGATCACTGAGTCCAACCGTAAACCTAACACTGCCAAGTCTACCAATAAACCATGACCCTAAGTGCCACATCTACGCATCTTTAAAATACCTCCAGGGATGGTGACTCAGGCACTTCCCTGGGCAGCCTGTTCCAATGCTGGACAA
>NW_010512426.1:568-1030 GCF_000687285.1 Phaethon lepturus | reverse complement strand
GCAGGTGGTTGTAGAAAATGATAAAGTCTCCTCACAGCCTCGCCTTCTCCAGACTGAACAACCCCAGGTCCCTGAGCCGCTCCTCGTAAGACTTGTGCTCCAGAGCCCTCACCAGCTTTGTTGCCCTTCTCTGGACACACTCCGGCAACTCAACATCCTTCTTGTAGTGAGGGGCCCAAAACTGAACACAGGATTCGAGGTGCATCCTCACCAGGGATGAGTACATGGACGTGATCACTCCCTGCTCCACACTATTTCCGATACAGGCCAGGATGCTGTTGGCCTTCTTGGCCACCTGGGCACAACTGCTGGCTCATGTTCAGCCGGCTGTCAACCAGCAGTCCCAGGGCCCCAGGTCCTTTTCCACCAGGCAGTTTTGCAGCCCCTCTTCCCCAAGCCTGTAGCATTGCATGGGGGTGTTGTGACCAAAGTGCCCTGGCACTTGGCCTTGTTGTATATCAT
>NW_010512426.1:0-512 GCF_000687285.1 Phaethon lepturus | reverse complement strand
GCCTAAGACCATTGATCCAGCCTGTCCAGATCCCTATGTACAGCCTTCCTACTCTCAAGCAGATCAACACTCCTGCCCAGCTTGGTCTCGTTTGCAAACTTACGCAGGGTGCGCTCAATCCCCTTGTCCTAGTCCTTGATAAAGATATGAAACAAGACGGGCCCCAAAACCGAGCCCTGGGGAACACCACTTGTGACTGGCTGACAACTGGATGCAGACACAAGTTTGAACAGAAAAAAAAAAAAAAAAAAATCGGGTAACATTCCTAAGCAATGGAGGGAATGATCTTGTTGTTCAAAGACGACAGCTGGAGGAATAAAGGGACTGACCAGCATTATACAGATACACCGCTATAGCATTTCAGCAAGCACAAAATAAAACCTATTTTTCCCCTGAAAGAAGTCCCACATCACTTAAGCACACATTTTCTTTTTAAATAAGCCCAACAACATTTAAGACCTTCAGCCTTTGGGTACATAAAAGCATTCATTGCTTAGATTCCAAAACCATTT
>NW_010512425.1:0-15105 GCF_000687285.1 Phaethon lepturus | reverse complement strand
AAGCCTGTAGCGTTGCAAGACTATCTAGCCTTTCACCTCTGTCCTAAAGACCATTGCTCTGATGATGATATTTCTCCAAATGGAGTAAGAAACAGACACAGCTAACTTTCTTCATATAACCTACATAGCATTCCTAGTGCTTTCGACCTCTAGCAGCCTGTTTTTTAGCTGTTGACCTAGGAACGCAAAGGTGTCATATTCCATGGTTAATTCCATGTGACATCCAGTCCCTTGCAGATAATATGGCATGTTTGACAGTTTTTTCAGGCAGTCCCAAATATCTGGACTTGCTTTAGTTTTTTACATGAAAACCCAGCCTTGCCCTCACTCTCTCAGTCCTTTATTACTGTTCCCTCCATCACCCTGCTTCTGAACAAGTGCCCATCTCTCAGCTGATAGCTCTGATTGCCCCATTTGCTTTCCCCAGCAGGCAGAAATGGCACAGCATACTATTATTTTGAAGCAGGAAAGCAGTTCTTACCCTAGAGATGATGTGTGGATCATTGCATTTAGCCAGTTTTCCAGCAAATAGCTGCACTCCAAAGCTTGCAAAAACAAGCATTAATGTCAGCAAAAGAATAGAAACCTGTAAAGATGAAGTTAGACTTGTCAAGTTCTCCTCCTGCAGACTTGAGAAAGGGGGTCAGATCCTCCTGTGAACGGCAGGGAAGATTGTTTTGTTGCATTACACCCTGAGATAAGTCTTTCATGACTGACATGTTACTTTAGGTTCTGATCCAGTAACCAGGTGCTGTGTTGTTGTTGTCGTTGTTGTTATTATTATTATGATTATTATCATAGCATCTAAGAATTGTAGATAAAGATCAAAGCATTTTTACACTCAGTGTACAACCTTGCTAAACTCTGCATGCAAAAGAATTGCCATTCACTTTAAAGAGAACTCTTCAATACTTCAATATGTGCTGCTTCTGTTGTGCTGAATCAAGCTTTACTAATTAATTTTGAGTAAGCCATTGTTAGCTATTTAAATCTAGGATAGCTACAATAAAGATATGCATGAGCAAATTATGATATAAATATCTTTAATAGGATACAGTATTTATGAAATGCTAACTAGCTTTATATTTTTTGTCCTTGTTCTATTACTGTCTGTAAATATTTTGTAGCTTATGTTTTTATAACAACCTGACCTAATACAGTATTCTGTTCAGGAATAAAATGTCTGTTATTTAGGCTGAGACATATCACTTAGGAAAAGTTGGGTCCCAAGACGATAGATTAGTTTCTGATCAAGCAATCACAGACTCTATTCTTATATTATTATTATCATTATTATTATTATTACTACTACTACTATTATTATTATTATTTACTCTAACTGCATAATCATGATCATAGCAATGAAATACAATGGGATCCAGATATGTGATGAACAACTACATTGTCTCTGGTTGCCTCTCAAAAAACTTGGAGGTAGAGACCTTCAGCTTGGAAAACAGGTTTACTTTTGTTCTTGCAGAGCTGCTATACCCTACTTCTCATCTTTCTTTCTCAATTGAAACTATGAATAAGGGGTATATATAATTACGGCCAATCCTCCTATATAATTATGGCCAAATATATACTGAACGAATAATATAATTTATAAAAGAATTATTAAAGCAGCTTTATTCGGCATAGATGTAAATGAGTTACTTATATTCCTAAATTTTAACCTGTTTTATGGTCATCTACAATGCAAAGTAAACAGACAACAATAGAGAAAAGATTAGAAAACATTAACCTTATAGCAAAATGGTATCTTATCACTCCTCCATATCTTCTTTCTAACAACAAGCACAAAATTTGGCACATACCAAAAAGATTTCTTTAAAGCCACTAAACAGCTCTCGCACCACTTTCCTCATTTGAGGGACCAGTTTGAAAATTCGAAGAGGTCGGAGGCAGCGGAGTACCATTAAGAGCTGAGCTCCAGATTTGGCAGGCACATTCTGAGGCATCCAGCACAGGAATATCAAACTTACCTTGAGAAGACAGAGCAGAAAAAGGCAAAGAAGGATTAGGCTTACAATGTCTTACTTGACATAGATACAGCACAGAAGATGTGCTGTATAAATATATAAACAAACACTTCTCTTCCTTAAAATTAAAGGGAACATTAAGGCAAAAAAGGTTTACTTTAGAAAAAGGACTTGGATGTCCCATGCCCTGGCTGATTGTCCTAACTAATGGGTATCAGCTTCAGCTTCTGTCTTCCGTTTTGACTAATAAAATATTTTATTCTTTTCAGCAGATGGAACAGTTCCAAAAGATGAAATCAAATTGGCTGATTCAGAGCAGGAACATGAACTATATTCGTGGAGCAGGCAGCATCATCTCTCTCTCCTCTTCTCATTTTAAACAGAGATCCTATCCTGAAACTGAGATATCTTCACCTGGAAAGTCTGTTAACAGTTTCCTCACCAGTTTTTCCTACCACTTTGTTACAGGCATAAGTAGATTTGACACCATGTGGTTTTATCACATGAGTATTATGCATTCGGAAGTGTTTTCAAGCAGCATAGTTGTGTCTTGTAGCCTCAACCATCTGTGACAGATACTTATTGATTAAAAAGTCTGTTAATTACTTCTTATTTTTCAAAAGGTATTTATAAAGCCAGTGTTGTTATAGGGGAACAGAGGTGAGAGTGTTACAAAGAGGTAAGTGCACAAAAAATGGAGGATCAAGCTGATACCACCAATATAATTTAAAACATTTAATAATGTTTTAAATTTATATTTTAAAGTTATAATTTAAAACATAATACAATTTGTTAAAATCAACAGTGGTAAAACACAGCCACCCCACCAAAACAAAAAGATCTGCCAGTGCTTCTGACTTTCTTTCATATTCTTTCAAGACCACCACAGACACATTTGGAATATCCAAGCTGCACCACTTAAATTTCCCTTCAGACAAGCAGACGGATTCAGAGGGATTTCAAGAAACTAATGCACATACTGATTATGCATACTACAGTAGGAGACTTGTATATTATTTATGCTAACAATGGAATCTTTGATACAAATTGATCGTGACAAATTTTATGCAGCACATCTGCCTGGTGGATTAATCTCTGAAAGATTTAATCTAAATCCATCAAAGATATTTTGCTTAGTAATTTCTTCAGTTAGAAAATATTTCATACTGCATTATGCTGAGCACTGGTTTTGACGCATTTTGTGGTGTTTTATTGCCATACATGAAGAGGAAACAGACCCCTTTCTCTTGTATTTGAAAGGATTGCAAGAAACTTCTGGGGGATAAAAAAAGCAGTAGAACAATTTTTTCCTGAGAACCACTACTGATAGGTATGGAATATAGAAAGATACTGCTTTGCTTTCTTTCTGCTATAGCAACTCCAGTAACAAGGATGTGCCCTTCTGTCAAATGGCAGAGGCTTTTGAAACACCTTCTATAAAGCAGGAGAACTGTCGAGAGGGGAGAAAGCAATGAATGGCTAAGAAATAGATAAAATAAAGATTCTGCATAAAGATGCTCAACCAAGGTCAGAGATCTTGAGCTTACTTTGGAATGAAATAACATCTGATACTTAAAACAGATCAACAAATAAACACTTAAAAGGGACCATGGAATGTCAAGCATACGCTAAGTTGCCAGGCGTGTATTTTTAGACGTCTAAACAAAAATTTGTACACATAACTGTCAGGAGTGCACATGAAAACAGTGGTGTTTGTACCCATATTACACTACTGCATTTGCACCATGGTGCAGAGCCAAACTTTTTAACATTACCACACATTTATATATCCAAAGAGATCAAAATTAAGAATGCTACAGAAACTTCCCATAAATATAAAAACTTACAAGATATATAAATATGTCCATAACTCCTCCAAAGTCCCTAATAACAGCTGTTGGTGTAAAAAACAAGCCATCTGCCATAATCTTCAGATTAAGCTCAATGCTCATGAATATTACAAAAACATATTCAGCAATCTGAAAATCAAAGCAGAGAAGAATCATAGTTTAGGAATAGGCAGCGGAGAAAAACAAGGTGACTGTGCTTCATTACACGTAAAATGATTCACTGACAGTACCTGGAGTGTTGGAGCATGCATAACTCTTCTAAAGGGGGATTCGAACATCATGGAAATGCAGGAGCATATAGTAACAATGATCATGACCCAGTCCAGGTAAGTAACCAAACCCAGCAAATCACTGTAAACAACACATAAGGATAACCATTACACAAGTTCCAAGAGTGCTGTGTGCCTTGTATTGTGTCTGCACCACAGATAAGTGCTTTCCTATGAAAAATCAATTAAGTTGAGGAGTGTCAAAGATTTCAATATTTCAGAAAGGCATAGTAAAACTAGGGAAGTTACATGCAAGTGAAGAAGAAAAGTCTGATACAAAAATCCTTTTCCTATTCATCCTCCTCCCCAAAAAAACTCCATGGAAAGAAAAACCTTTTTGGGGAAAAAAAAAAGGAGGACACATGCACCCATACACACATACATGCATGTGTGTGCTCACACACATATACTGCAGGCTTATGTGACCAAGCAAAGATACTTTTGCAGTGCTTACTAAAGCTGATGGTATTTGGTATTTTTCACAGCTCCAGTAACAGGATCTGTTTTAGAACTATAAAAAGAAGAAAAGATACAGTCATTTACAATTTCTTTTAGTCAGCATTATAATTATACCATGCATCCACCACTTCAAAGTAATTTATATCCAAAATCAAGGCTACATCTTATCTTGGCTTAATTTTAAATGTCTGTGTAAGTTTCATTTAATTCTATGCAATTGTAGTCATATTACCAACACAGCTAGTAACACTTTAATTGATGGCCTACCTGTAATACCTCTAATGATTCTTGAAACTGCTAGTTTTTTGGGTCTTGCTTTTGTAAGCAAGAACTTAATTTTGTATTTTCCTTGACGGGGATGGATTATCTGCTATTGAATTTTATGTTCCAAAGTGCTTCCTCAAGAGTTCTTTCTACAAGACCTCTTGGACCATATCCTCAGCTGACAGACAAAAAAAAAAAATAAATCCTTCCACAAGCCCTATTTCTTTTATTACTTCTTCTTCAGTCATTTCCTGATGAATGTTTCTAGATTCTCCATATCTCAATTTTCCTATGAAATTGCTGTGTTTCACCTACCACATCCAAACACCCATTAGGCAGCCAGAGAGAGTGAGAACCACTCTGTAAGTAATAAACACATATGTAGGTGACATGAGTTAAGTTTTTCCTCCAGCAATTATCTAGCGCTTTTATGCTCAGCAGGAGAAACAAGAATCCTATCCAAGAAGCCTCCTCTGCCCCAGTGGCTAGGGGTACTTTTTACATATTCTTCAAAATCTTGTAGCAAATCATGCCAAGACATGAGCTGCGCTGAGGTATCCTATATCCTATGTGACGGCTCTAGCCATCGGGATGTGAAATCCCCATCACTTCCTTGCTGAGCTTAAAGTTAAAAATGGACTGACCTAACTTGAGGCATTACCGCTAGAAGAGATTTCACCGTTATGAATTACAAGAACGCAAGATGCATACAAGAAGAACAAGATGCATCTTCCACAGGCTAGGTTTACCCACTTACACCAGTCAATATACAGAATATACTGGTTTTGGTGCCTAACCACTGTAGCCACTGACTTTTGTGTCTTCTTAAGCTCATCTCTCTTCCCCATGTTGTATATAGTGGCATTCCTCAGCCTTTTTCACTAGAACAAAATATGTATCCTCTCAATTTGAAAAAAGATCTCTAGAATACCTTATTTGGCAAGCTGGGTGGGACAATGAATAAAGGTAGGATTTAAATAAACGAAAAAATGACTGTTTAACAACATCAGTTTACTCCAATAATTGTGAACATTTTAATTAAACGGCTGATAATATAAATATCCTGTTAGGCTCGGGAACTCCACAATGCTAAGAGGCACTGACATGTATTTGACAAGTGAATGGGAATGCGTGTTTGTGTGTTTTGTTTTGCTGTTTTAATTTGCAACTGCTTCATGGACCAGCAAACCGCAATCAAGTTAGGAGCTGCATAGAAAAGTAGGCAGCTAAATCAAGGACGTGCTTCTACATAGGTGGTAGAACAATGAAATATGGGTATTGTAAAACTAAGTATCTAACCTTCCCGTTGTCCTGCCTAGAAGCAACTTGTTCAAGGGCACAGAGAAAATCAATAGTAGAGCAGGTGCTGAAACCAAGTCTTCCAAGTGCCAGGCTCATAGCCTCGAGCTATCTTCTGTCTTACACTGTCTGTGTAGGTGACATGCATTAACCCTCCAAAATTAGGGTGCCAGCAATAGACAGGGATTTAAAAGAAGTGCTATAAGATGATTTCATATCAAGCTGCTTGTACATAGATGTGTATCTGCCACACTTGCATATACCTACATTTTAGTTACTGAATCTTCCTGGTTTTCACCTGGCCTCAGCTTTTCTCCTTTTATCTCCGACAGCTGAACACCTCCCCATCCCATTCTGGGTCTCTAATTACGGGCTAAACAGTCCTTGGGTGAGCACAGTGGGATTCATTTCTCTTCACCTTTTTCTATTTGTTGAGTATAGTTGCTGTATAAAGACTTCCCACCTTATGATGAGCAATAGGAAGGGAAAAGCAAGCTGATTCCCCAAGGTCTAAAAGTAGGGGTATAAAGCATTACCCTTTCCTCTCAGTTCATGCCTGCAGTTTCCCCACAGCCTTGTCCCATCTCAGCATCGCAGGCTGCTCAAGCATGTCTGCCCTTACACAGCGTTTTATTGCTTCCTCTCCTCCAACAGCAACACTATACCATAGGGAACTGACTGCCAGCTCGTGTGGCGACCAAATTCTCTGCAGTTTCCCTTTCAAAATCAAAGTTAGACCTGGATTTCTGAGGGCATGAAAGTAAACGCTTGTCTGTACCAATTGTTGATATGGAATAAACTTACGCATTAAAGCGAGCTCGTACCACCACTCGGCAGAAATTCCTGAATCTGTGCTCACGACCAACTATGAAAAGTGGTTTATCAAAATAAGGATGATTCTCTCGCAACTCCTCCTCTTGGACTTTCCTTTTGAAAGATAGAATGTAAATTATTAAGTGATATGCCTTCTACCTGGCAAAAATATCCCTTACACTTCTTTCTTTTTTCATCATGACTCTCAGTACTTTTTACTTCAAACAGAGAATACTTAATACAAAAAAGTGTGCACTCAGACTTTTGATTTTTAAATACCTTTTCATTTCAGCTTGTTCTTTTTTTTCTTGGATCATCTTTATCTCACTGTCTTCTCTCTGTGCATTTCTGTATCTCACTGTGTTGGAGTGCTAGAAGCAAAATGATTCCTTTTAAATGAGGTCTGAGGGTTGGTTTTTTTAAAGTTTCAGATGAAAGCAAGATACAGTATTTTACATAGAAAGATTGAAATGAAAAATCTTTATTTCCAAATGCACTGCACATCAACTCAGTCAAGCATATGGTACAGTATTTCCTATCTACAGCATGAGGCTGCTTATTTTCATCAAGGTTAATTTCAGTTTTAATTTCATGCATGACATCCCATCCAATGCAACTTTCAACTTTAAAAGCAAAGGTCCTGTAAGCTCAGCCGATCTCTCTGAGCTGGAATGAATACCATCAAAGTTACTAAGGGCAAGGACTGGGAAAGAAAAGGCTTTAGACACCCTTTCAGCTTCTCAAGGCTGCTGCATGTGCTGCCAGGCAGCAAGTTGTGCTGAACATACAGCTAGTGACTGCAGAGCATGGGGAGCAGGGAGAGGGAGGGAGGACGGCTGCCTGAGCTCATCCAGTGGAGGGTACAGTCAGTATTACTCTTCAGAGTTAAGTGAGTCTTTGGAACACTCTCGGAGGGGTAATGCTGGGTGTTACCCTTACTATCTGACAAAAGCAAAGCCACATTTTCTTTAAAAGACTAGTAACCTACAGTTTCTTTCTACTACCATGCAGGGTATTTCATGAATTCCTTCTTATGCAGATGTTTTTAAGTATGAAGCACATCTAGAAAATGACTATCATAGTTTGGAAATGGAGGGAATAGTATCACCCCTTGAATTTTCATAGTCACAGAGATCCACAAAATACCATTATGAATTTGCAGAAGTGAAAATGCACTTAACTGCATGAAACTGTATGACAGTGAAATCTGTGTTTACAATTCTTCCACTTAGTCTTTGTCCTCTTGTCTGACAGTTCTCGTGTTTGAAAAATATTGTTAAACTTCCGCTGGAAATTTTGAAGTGCTGTTTTGCCAGCCTGAGTAATTCCAGAGTAAGGCTTTTTAAGGTGTCCTGGGTAGCAATTGTTGTGTTCCTAATACAGTGTCTACAGCTTCAGTGGATCTATCTCAGCAAGTGTTTCAAAATCAGTTAAGTCTATAAGTGAAATAACCATGTCAATTATTTTGAGGATAATTCTAATGCAATTACAGTATTTGTTTTATGATTTCCTCTCAAGACTTCAAAAGACAGATTGTAAACAAGATCATAGATAGACATTAGTCTTACATAAGCATTTATTACATAGTACATATGCTTATTTTTTATATTCTCAAATCGAAACCATCATTTCTGTGAGGACTTACATCTTGAGTCAATGTTTCAAGAGATTTTCCTCTGCTGATTCGCTGGCTGTTGGAACCATGTCTGAGTGACCTGAAACAATCATAATCAATTTAACGATACATCTCAAGATTAAATTTTGACCTTTATAGGATAGCCATTTTAAAGCACTGCTCTCCAGCCACCCACTATCTCAAATTCTTATCATTTTTCTCTTGCTAACATCAGAAGTTTATATGTTCTTCAATTGTTTTCAATCCAGTCTAACATAAGCCAATTTCTTTCCTTCTGATCTTTAAATTGATAGCTTTGTAGTCGGTGAAGGAAATGACATTTGAAATAAAAAGGCATCTTTTCCATTTACACAGTACAATGAATTTCATTATGGGTACAACGAAAAATGTAGAATTCAGTTCTTTGTACAAGTAAGTAATTTCAGTTTTTCACGTTAGGTATTGCTCAAATTTAATTATTTTTGTCACCTTTATTGTAAGAACATTTTTAAACCATCCTTCTGTCCATGTTTACCTGCGTTCTTGTCGTATATGATGCTGGACACTAAGTATTGACCTTTCCTTTGCAGGCTGCCCCTCAAAGGATCCACTCAGCATGCGTTGTCTAGTGCAGGCCCTATGAAGAAATACAATGATGATGACAGAGTTTTCAGTATAAATGATAATTTCTGTGTTAGCACGTTCAGACAAGTCAGCTTGGCTTTCTGGGAAGCAAGTGCACATCTTAACAGGCAATAACTGTAAAACAAAAATGGACTTTCATGAAAACATATTTCCAAGGCAATGGTCCCCACTCTGAAACATAACTCGTCATCTGATGAACCTTCTCCATGCCTTAGCAAGGCCCATCTTTGAGTTTTTTTCAGTTTGATGTAGAATTTATGGTCCCTCAAGACTTCACTAAGCATGAAAAGGGTCAAGCAATGCACTAATCATCAGTAAAACCAGCTTCTCAGCAATGAAGAGGGGAAGTACAAGTACAAGTACAAGCTGCCATTTTAAGGCAGCTCCCTTTCAGGGCTGTATATGGAAAAATATTTATGTACTCACTCCAGACTTATAGCACATCTTTGAGTGTTCTTCTATGTAACAGGCACCATATATGGTTTGAAATGAAAAGCTGCACATTGCTGATATCCTGTAATATGAAATGTGTGCTCCCTGGGAATACATTGAACTTGCAGCACTTTGTTGTGTGGTTTTTTTCACTTGTTTCTTCATTTGTTTCCTTTTGCTTTTGCTGAATTTCGGCAAATGCCTTTTACGCTATTTTGGCAGAAGTTATGATTTGTTGGTTAGTTAAGTGTGCTACAGCTAAACAAAGCATGCATAGCTTTATTTTGCGGGCTACAATGAAATGGATTTGCTTAAGAAAAAGAGAGGTTTCCACTAAAAGAGCTCACACAACTCTGCTGATGGCTGAGAAATGGAATTTCAACTTTGAAATTTTTTTTTTATTTTCCAGGAATGCTGCATTTTTAAGTTTACACAGTGCATGCCCTATGGCTCATTTTGTGCTATGCAATCATTCAGAGGAACTCACACAAGACCCAGCCGGTAATATTTCATACTGTTTAATGAATTGAATCTCCATTATTTTGAAAACATGAAAAAAACCCCACGCTATTAGAGTTATCACTCTATTTGCCAGTCTACTGTAAGGATTTGATAAATGTTCTCTTTGACAGCATGGGATAAGCATGCTTGATGGCAAAAGGTGTCCCAGGCACATTCTTTCCTCTGTGTGACTTTGTTTTTCACTCCTCTTTGTTTTTTCTCCTTCTTTTCGACTTAAACATATAAATGATAGGAACAGAGATCCAGAGTGAGATCTGAAACAAAAATGAGAAGCTTAGAATGCTTGTCAGTGTCATTACTGCCAATCATATTGGCATGCTAGAAAAAATACATTGTGCTACTCTCATTATTGTATTAGTTTACACTACACTGAACTGAAGCATCATGCCATTTAAGGAAATTATTGTGTATCTTATAAAACACAGCTTATGTTAGCCAAATCATGAACATTTTAATACTAATGGAATTTAAGCATTATGTTATGGAAGATGAGACTACGTAACACTGTCAGAAGACAACAGAGATTTGTTAGAATACCTGTGCAGTTTCCTTGTAGAAAAAAAACAGATAAAAACTGGTCCCTGTTGGGACCAGTACTGTTTAATATCTTCATCAAAGACATAGACAGTGGGATCGAGTGCACCCTCCAGCAAGTTTGCAGATGACACCAAGCTGAGAGGTGCAGTTGATACACCTGGGGGACGGGATGCCATCCAGAGGGACCTGGACAAGCTCGAGGAATGAGCCTGTATGCACCTCATGAGGTTCAACGAGGCCAAGGTAGGGTCCTGCACCTGGGCTGGGCAACCTCCGGTATCAGTACAGACTCGGGGATGAAGGGGCCAAGCGCAGCCCTGACGAGAAGGACTTGGGGGTACTGGTGGATGAAAAGCTGGACATGAGCTGGCAATGTGCACTCGCAGCCCAGAAGGCCAACCGTGTCCTGGGCTGCATCCAAAGCAGCGTGGCCAGCAGGTCAAGGGAGGGGATCCTGCCCCTTTGCTCTGGTGAGACCCTACCTGGAGTCCTGCGTCCAGCTCTGGGGCCCTCACCACAGGAAAGACATGGACCTGTTGGAGTGGGTCCAGAGGAGGCCACAAAAAAGATCAGAGGGATGGAACACCTCTCCTATGAAGAAAGGCTCAGAGAATTGGTGGTGGTCAGCCTGGAGAAAAGAAGGCTCTCGGAAGACCTTATTGCAGCCTTTCAGTGCTTAAAGGGGGCTTCTAAGAAAGATGGGGACAGACGTTTTAGCAGGGCCTTGTTGTGATAGGACAAGGGGTAATGGTTTTAAACTAAAAGAGGGTAGATTTAGACTAGACATAAGGAAAAAATTTTGATAATGAGGGTGGTGAGACTCTGGCACAGGTTACCCAGAGAGGTGGTAGATGTCCCATCCCTGGCAATATTCCAGATCAGGTTGGACAGGGCTCTGAGCAACGTGATCTAGTTGAAGATGTCCCTGCTCATTGCAGTTGGTTTGGACTAGATGACCTTTAAAGGTGCCTTCCAACAGAAATTATTCTATGATTCTATGATTCTATTAAATTATTTCCTAAAAATAGATCCTATGTAGCTCCATTAAAATTATAATCCATTGTTTTCCAGCAGAGACAATTGGAAGTTCTGGGGTCTGACTTCTGCATAGATGCTTCTTGCTGTGACAAAGAGGGTAACTTACCTTTTTTCCTGTAAATATGAAATATTGTACTCTGCTTTTAACAGTTAGAAATTATTTTCTTGACATCAAAAAGTGACTTGCACATAAACTTTCAATGTCCTTGTACACAGGTTACTTGAGTACCAAGTTGCATAAACTCTTAGTGTCCATAATAAAAGAGAACATCAGCTGCTGAAATAATAAATTCTCTACTTGACCAATGAACAAGATGGCTTATTTGAGTCTTAATGGCATAATAAAATACACTTAACCATATAGTATACAGAATGGGCATGCATAAAGGTAGCACCTGTAGAAAGATTGCCAGGATTGTCTATGATCTCTGCCTAAGTTGGATTCCTAAATCCATATTTAGAATCTATATCCATTGCCTCATTTTCAGTAACTTTGGAAGCCCTGCAGCTCCAACTGAAGTCAACAAACAAATAATGAAATGCCAGTTGTATAGCACAGAGATCAGAAATTGTTAACAATCAACTGAAAGAAACTTGTTGTATTTTCAGAGACAAAGATGCTGTGCTGAAAAGGCCATGGCTACCTTTGACAGACTCTCTCCCAGCATCCTCCACTTGATGGAAATTAGTGCTTTAATCTTCCTTGCATTAACTCTTAGTAAAAGCCATGCTTTGTTTTTCTTTCAACTCAGGAGCTGGATATTTTTCAGCTGTTTAGGCACCTAGAGTTGCAGATCTTTGGCGACTTTTGAAAAAGAAGGCAGGTGCCATGAAGTTTTCAGAATTGCAAAGTTGTCTTTTTTAAAATCTACAATAGGATGTGACTTCTTATTGTAGACACCTATACTTATGTGCTTCCTCTTGATGCCTACAGGTGAGACATGTGTCCCTGCTTCCCTCATAATCAGTGGAGATTTAGGGCTCAATTAAACTGGTTGATAGAGGTGGCTAGAGCTGCCTGCCTTGGCTTGGAGTATTTTGCCTTGTTTCCAGCTGCTGCTCCAGCAAGGTATGGGTCTCTTACAAATTTCTGTCTTACCTGCCAGTCTCAAGAGGATGTCTTGGACATCCTATGGCATCTCATATATTACTAGATGTCCATATGTGGGCAACTTCACTGAACGCTTGGTCAATTAATTTAATTAATGGTGTTTGTAAGATATTCAAGTAATCAAAAAGTGGCCATCTAAAGACAAAGCAGTCAGCCAAAGATCTCACTGGGCTCTACTGCCTGTATTGACATCAACTCGATGACAGTTTCAACAGTTAGCTCACAGGCAGATCTGGTAGTCTGGAGGTGACTCCCACACCTGGGACAATCAGTGTGTCACAATGTTAAAAATTCAGTGGTTTGCAAATTAGAGCTCAAAATAAATGTTTTCTTGAATTGATACATCTTCACATAACTGTAGCTGGTCAGAATCTTTTGACCTTTCTTCAAACAATGCAGGCAGAATTTCCTTTTTTTAGCTAAAATTGTCCTTCCCATCTTCCTGTACCACCTCTAACATTTCATAAAATATTGCATTTTTTCATGTTCACTTGTGGAGGAAAGAGGAAGTTATGAGACAAAGGAGAAGAAATACGTCAAACTTCTGGACTTTGTATTTGCAGAACTCTGAACACAGTCCAGCAGCTGCAAACTACATGCTCTAAATCTGCCTTGAAAAGCACAAGTGGAATAAATTATCCTGAAAAAGAAAATGTGATCTCATAGGTTATCAGAAAGTCAGGCTACAGGTTAAGACCATACAGAACAATACAATATTGGAATACTACGTAGTTTGTATTACCTGCAAACAATTATGAGGTCCAAACTTTTGAAGTCCTTTAAACTATTTCATGCTTTGGTACCCCTGAAAAATAAGTAATGAACAGAGTGTTCAAGTAATGTTCTTTGAGCTAATGCATAATGTTAAATGTTTTGACCAATAACCAATACTTCAAAATACTATACCTTTCATGAATCTTATAAGGCCTCTTGCAGATGGTATGCATATGGCTCACTCTTGGACTTTTTAGGGAGGCATTCTTTCCACAAGTGTTTACTCATCTTCTTGCATCCCAGTATGACACTGAATTGTTGTTTTTCTGTATTATTTTAATGAGTGAATACTTATCTGTTCTGTAGTAACTGCATATATTACTGTGTATTTTTGTTCTTGTTTTCCCTGAAATGTGCCCACACTGACATCTTAGCAGTGTGGTATGCTTCAGTAAAACACTCAGTTATCATCATTATTCAGCACTGTTTTCATTATGACTCTATCCTTACTAAATCTCTCTATGCTCTCATTATACTTCCATCTAACTTGGAAAACATGGTTAAATGTGACAACCTAAGACTCATGGTGAATTCACCTGATAGGTGTTCTAGTGTTTTTCTCTCTCATTTTATAAATTTAATTCAATAAGGCACTATTTGAATAGCAAGCAAAATGCACATTTTCACCACAGCTACAGTACTCTTCTTTGGAAAAATATACTATTTTTTAAAGAAAAAAGGTAAAATAAAATTAATTATTAATGTAACTTGGATAATTTATTGTTTTTCTTTTCCATGTTTTTTCTTGATCCCATCCATATATCTCTAAAGGAAAAAAAAAACCACTGATGTTTAGTGTCTCCTCAGTCTGTTTAACTATGGTAGCATACTTTCTTTCCGTCAGCCATTTTCTATTCTCATTGTCATTCTCATTTTGCTGTTTCAGTTTTCCTCTATCAGATGTTTGTATAATAATTATTTTCCTTGGATTACAGAAGAACTGACAGAATCAGTGGAGAAGAAGGAACCTCAAAGGGTCATCTAGTCTATAACCTCTCAAATCAGAATCAATGATATCTACACTGTTCTGGACTGATGTTTGTCTAACCTCCTCTTCTGTACCTACGGTGTTGTTGACTCCACAGCCCACTAACTCTACTTCACAACAATGCTTTACAGTGATCTGTAACATGGTGGTCACTTGGCACAAACGCCATAAAACAGAGTAACTTCTTACCAACGGATATGTGCATTCCAGTATTTCTTTCTGTTGTTCTTTGCAGAAGGCAGGTGAAATCCAATGGTGTCATATGCTTGTGGAGATTTAAGAAGGTGGTGACTAAGTCTGCATTTTGCTCCTGATGACAACAATCATCATCTGAGCTAGAATATTTGTTCTGAGAAATGCATGGTATCAAAACCTCAAAGTTGTGAAGAAAAAAATCACTGAATCATTACGGTTGGAAACGACCTTCAAGATCATCAAGTCTAACCATTAACCCAATGCCATCATACCCCTAAACTATGTTCCGAAGTGCCACATCCACACGTTTTT